>NC_142933.1:17930556-17946773 GCF_046866305.1 Octopus bimaculoides
ATTGCTGGCCGTGTGCCAATATTTGAAAGCAATGTATATTAAAACATCACATTTCTTCCGTGTATCTAAGGGCTTGGCAAGACTAGATGCATGGCAAGACTAGATGCATGGCAAGAGAGAAGTATTATCTTTAACTCATATAGAACTTCAGATAATAATGGAATTGCGTCTAATGTTACTAAGAAACAAAAACAGTCTTTTACACTAAGATTACTTCCTTAGAAATGATGTATGGAATAAAACAGCGTCTTTTTTTCACTTGAAATTACGTGTCCTATTCATAAACATTACTATACTAAGTGGAGGCGCAATGGCCACCTAAAGCTCCACGAGGCTCTGCCAGGGGATGGTGGCGAACCCTGCTGTACTCTTTCACCACAACTTTCTCTCACTCTTACTTCCTGTTTCTGTTGTGCCTGTAATTCAAAGGGTCAGCCTTGTCACACTGTGTCACGCTGAATATCCCCGAGAAGTACGTTAAGAGTACACGTGTCTGTGGAGTGCTCAGCCACTTGCACGTTAATTTCACGAGCAGGCTGTTCCGTTGATCGGATCAAGTGGAACCCTCGACGTCGTAAGCGACGGAGTGCCGCCAACAACTATACTAAGCAAGAATACATAGGAGAGTGTATTCTTGGATACACACGCTCTCTAAGAACTAAACAGAATCGTCACGGCTGGAATTATTTTTCATCATAGGTTTGCTCGTTCGGAATGGATGATGTCTTCCTAGCATCTCCACCCCCACCCCACCACCACCACCAAACACACACACATGCATACTCAAAAACAAACGGGACAGTCAAGATCATGGGTTGTTCGTTCAGAGTCTAGCAAGTTGGGTGAGTATGTACAGGATCACTTGGCTTTCTTAAAGTGCAGCCGATAGTCCTCGAATAAAACAGGACAGCCTTAATATAAGGACGGATTCATTGTATAAGAAATCTTAAATAGGCACAGGAGTGGCTGTGTGGTCAGTAGCTTGCTTGCCAACCACATGGTTCCGGGTTCAGTCCCATTGCGTGGCACATTGGGCAAGTGTCTTCTACTGTAGCCTCGGGCCGACCAGAGTCATGTGAGTGGACTTGATAAATGGAAACTGAAAGAAACCCGTCGTATGGATAGATAGATAGATAGATAGATAGATAGATAGATAGATAGATAGATAGATAGATCTGTATACATCTGTGTCTGTGTGTGTACCCCCTCCATCGCTTGACAACCGATGTTGGCGTGTTTACGTCCCCATAACCTAGTGGTTCGTCAAGAAGAGTCCGATAGGGTAAACACTAGGCTTACAAAGAATAAGTCCTGGAGTCGATTTGTTCGACTAAAGGCGAAGCTCCAGCATGGCCGCAGTCAAATGACTGAAACAAATATTTTTTTTCTTTTGTCATTGATTCCCAAGTTAGTCCATAAAACCAAATTTTAAGTTTTTTCTTTTATTTTTTAATTCGATTATTTCAGATTAGTTAAAAACTTAAACGCTTGTATTGAGTTGGTGCATAATTATTGCGGCATTTTTTCAATAAATTCTATTCAACAAAAACAATAACAACACGTAACAAAAACATCTTTAAATGATTATTCTGGAGCATATTCACCATCTACTTCAATTACTGCTTCACATTTGCTTGACAGACGGTTAGACCGTCATTTAAAGATGTTTTTGTTAAATATTGTTATTATTTTTGTTATATAAAATTTGTTGAAAAAAGCCGCAATAATTATGCACCAATCCAATAGTTTCCATGCATTTCATTATCTCTTTAACAGACATCAGTATGCATCCACAAATAATTTGCTGATTTCTATAAATAAGACTCTGTAGTCTTTTTAGATCCATGTGCCCGACAGTGTATCATTGTCAAAAGAGTCACGCAATATGATCGAATAACCGCGGTGTCTCAAAGTCTTCAAAAATCAGTGAATCGCGTGTTATGAAAACACATCGATCCCACCAGGGCTTATTTCTTAAGCCTAGTACCTATTCTGTCGATTACTTTTGCTGAACCACTAACTTACGGGAACGTAAACACATCAACGCCGGTTGCCAAGAGGTGATGGGGGACAGACACAAACACACACACACACACACACACACACACACACACACACACACACACACACATATATATATATATATATATATATATATATATACGACAAGCTTCTATCAGTTTCCGTCTAGCAAATCCATTCACAAGGCTTTGGTCTCTCCGAGGCTAGAGTAGAAGACACTTGCCCAAAATGTCACACAGTAGCACTGAACCCGGGGTCATGTGTTTGGGAAGCAAGCTTCTTACCACACAGTCACATCTGCGCTTCCACACTGCCACGCCTGCGCCAATATTATTGTTGCTAAAACCAATTACACTCAAATTTCTAGTCTATATCGATTGTTTATTTAGGTGACAGATAAAAATCTATGCGGTTGGAAAAAATCGATTATTATGACTTTAATGTCCTTCTTGATGAAATTATGAACATAATCAAAATTTTTGTCTATGGTGTTTACCATTCACTTGCATAGTCCAAAATGGGATTTTCTGAAAATTTTATACTGAGATGTGAGAAGTGTTTCCAAACAAAACTAAAATAGGGCAAAAATAGATGTTAAAAATTATTCTCAAGTTTTCATTTCGTAACTTATACGAATATATAGGCGCAGGAGTGGCTATGTGGTAAGTAGCTTACTTACAAACCACATGGTTCCGGCTTCAGTCCCACTGCGTGGCAACTTGGACAAGGGTTTTCTACTTTAGCCTCGAGCTGACAAAAGCCTTGTGAATGGATTTGGTAGACGGAAATTGAAAGAAGCCCGTCGTATATATATATATATATATATATATATATATATATATATATATATATATATATATATATATATATATATATATGTATATATATATATATGTATATATATATATATATATATATATATATATATATATATATATATATATATATATATATATATATATATATGCTTCTGTGTCTGTGTTTGTCCTCCCATCATCGTTTGACAACCGATGCTGGTGTGCTTACGTCCCCGTAACTTACCAGTTCGGCCAAAGAACCCGATAGAATAAGTACTAGACTTACAAAAAATAACTTCTGGGATCGATTTGTTCGACTAAAGACGGTGCTCCAGCAAATGACTAAAGCAAATACAAGAATATATCTTTTATAGATCACAAGAACTTCTAAGGCGTCTTACTCGGTTTCATTTGTATACGAAGTGACCGACATCACAACATCGCCCCTGAACAAGACACTAGTCTGTTGTGGGGTTCAATGCCAGCAACGTCGAAGAGAGGGGTCAAGTCGATAACCTCGACACCTGTACTTGACTGTTAATTGTATTCTATCGATCACGAGGGGATGAAAAGTAAAGCTCATGTGGATGCGATTTGAACTCAGAACGTAACGAGTCAGAATAAATGCCACTAAGCATTCTGCTAGGTCGCCACCTTGGTACGAATATATATAAAGGTGAAATTCGTTAAAGGCAATTGATTTCATACCTTGATTACATCACTTGTGATGGCGATAAGCACGATGCGCTATATTTAACTAAATCTAAATAGAAAAGGACAAAAGAACTACGCATTTTTATTGTCTGGGGAGAGTCATTCTGATTTAGTGATTTATTACGTAACACACTCACCGGTTTGATTTCCATTCATTTACTTATTTATTTTTTCTAAAGTTTTCGTTGTGTCTTGCAGCCTCTTCAATAGTCGTTGACTCTGTCCGTTATAAAAGCTGCGTCCTTTTTGTTTGTTAGTGTTCGTGTGTGCATGTCAGTTTACATGTGTATACACATCTGTGTGTATGTATGTATGTATGTATGTATGTATGTATGTAGGTAGGTATGTATGTATGTATGAATGTGTGTGTCTATAGGTATAGTTTTGTGACTATGTACGTGCATCTCTTATATATGGATATGTCTCCCTGTGTGTGTCCTTGTGTGATTGTACGTGTATGCATGTATGTATGTATGTATGTATGTATGTATGTATGTGTGTGTGTATGATTCTCCCATCGGATGAATCCATATCATCACTTCGTTCTGACTTTCCCTTAATGTTTGTTTTCTTGGCAGAAATATTCGGGTAGCTTGCCATTGCTTTCCCCAATTGAATCTCCGTTGGCCCACAAATAGCTCTTCCGTCCTTCGACAGGTCTTATTCTCAATCCCGGTTGGTGTGCAGACACCTTCCTCAAAAGCGGAGCAATCTACTCAAGTGGAGGAACCGGTTTAGTCGCCGACCACTCGACCATGGAAGAGGTAGTACTGATTTACATAATACCACTAGCAGGTCTAAACCAGATGAGATACCTAGCCTGACTTTATTACAAATATCTCCTATGCCAAATCATACTATTAGGTAATCCCATAAATAATGAGGTTTATTTTATACTTTTATTTTTCAAAAGATAAACAAAATTCTTTTTTAATCTAAAATATATTCTCCTTCATTTTCTACAATGCTTTTCCATCTACCTGGCTGACTTGCAAGGCCTCTCTCCCAAACGCCACTTGTCTGTGACGACAGATACTCTTCCAGGACTTTTCTGACCACATCTACAGAATTCATATTTTTTCTGTCCAAATGATTTTGAAGACTGCGGAATAAATGATAATCAGATGGGAAACTGTCCGGCGAATATTGTGAGTGAGGCATCGTTTCCCATTCAAATTGCTCCAGTCTTTGGAATGTCATCCTTACTGTAAGTGGCCGAGAATGATCTTGATGGAAGAATCACTTTCGTCTTGAAACCAAAGATGATAATTTTTCTTCTAGCGCTGACTTTGGCCGCTCAAGCTACTCGCAGTAGATCTCCTTTCTTATCGTTTGGTTTGGGTTTAAATGTTCAAGGTGAACTAAACCTTTCATATCCCACCAAACAGATAACAACACCTTACGTGGGGGAAGACCTCCTTTAGCCTGGTACCGGTATTTCTTATTTCCCTACCCACTGTCTTCGACGCATTACATTTTTATAGCGAACCCAGTCACTATTTGGTCAAAAAAAAGGTTCATTTATGAGACGTGACAGCAAAGAAGAGCACACATTCCTTCTCTGCACGCGATTAGACTCAAAAAGTTTGTGAGGAACCCACTGACCCAATTTGCTGACTTTTCCGATGGCACGCGGATGTCGATGAATGGTTGAATTGCCAAATACAAGCTTCTCTGCCAGTTCCTCAATAGTTACGATGGGATTTTGTTACACCAGGCTTTGCAGTGCGTCCTCGACGATCTCTACAGATCATCCAGAACGAGGCTCGTCATTTAGGCTGTAGTTTCCGGCTCGGAATTTCTGGAACCACCGTTGAAACTGGCTTATGCTTATTTTCCGATACACATATAATGCATTAATATTCCTCGCACTTGCCGTTGCGTTGTTACCTTTATTGAATTCATAAAGTAAATACGCTGAATATGCTCCTTTGCCACTTCCATTATAGAAAAGTAAAAGGTAAAATTACTACCCGCTCTTATAGCAAGTTGATGCAAGAGGTTTATCCCGTTGCCCTCCGACTTTTGGTTCATGGAATTGAAATAACCGCATATTTTATGGGATGGCCGAATATATTTGCATTTATTATGCAGTATAGTCTTCTGAGATGTTTTCGCTTCTTCATATCCTTCATCTTCATAATCAACTTCATTTCTCTGATCCCTCTATGTATTTATCACTCTTAACATTGTCAATTACGTATTTTATGCTTCGCTGCAGCGGTTTTATGGGTGGTCAGCACATCATATTGGTGAAACACAAAATAGGAAGTTAAGTTGGTAGGCTACTTGGTAGAAAGACAATGATCGCATTAAAGCTAATTTTCGTTTCCATATATTTATTATTTCAAGCAGTGTGTGTGTTCGTATATGTATGCATATATATATAAGCAAAATAATATATTCCTCTATACACAATCATACAAAAAAATCCACCATTTTTTTGTATTTATTTTTACTCGCATATATATATATATATATATATATGTGTGTGTGTGTGTGTGTGTGTGTGTGTGTGTGTGTGTGTGTGTGTGTGTGTGTGTGTGTGTGTGTGTGTGTGTGTGTGTGTGTGTGTGTATGCATGTATATATCTATGTACATGTATATATATATATATATATATAGATATGTACATATGTACATATATGTGTGTGTATGTGTGTGGGTGTTTGTGTGTGTGTGTATCTGTGTTAGCGTGTACTTAAAAGTTCACACTGCATACGATAGAAATGGTGTTTTAGTTAATATTGTTATGCGGTAATCGTGCAAACTTATTGTAAACAGGAAAAGAGCTAGTAATAATATTTGTAAGGATATTTGCGTGTATATAAATATGTAAAAACGTTTGTATCCATCATTCGTGTTTGTACGTCGACATTATAACCCAACGCCGAACACGATATAGGAAGTAAGTTCTGATGTTATGCAAAACAAGCAAAAAAAAGTTAGAGCATCATTTAAGGAACCGGGTGACAGAGTTCCGTATAGCGCATGAGTTGATACTGTCTTTGACTTCAATACTTTCAGCTTTTATAACCTACTGCAAATAGTCAGGAACCTTCGGCAAAGCTATTTGGTGGGAATTTCACACAACTTTCTTTGAAATAAACCATTGTGTGATTGATAAAACACATACCACCTAAGCATACATGTCTTTTATAGCGATACAGTTAATTTCGCGTAGCTGCTGTTGTCTTACGGCTAAGCTGTGGTTCTAAGATGAGAATCTGAGTGAGATGGTTCGAAACTAGACTTAAGACACCAGATCTAATAATCCGAAACATTTAGTTGGTCTTTCCAAGCCTGATGTACTCTAATCCGTATTCTCTATATATTACGATCAATTAATTTTATTGGATTATATCCGTTCTTGCTGATTTAAGATTTCAGATATCTTTAAAATGAGATTTTGTCCGGTTGCTTGTATAACTTTTGTTGATCAATATATTTTCATTTCCTTAAATTGCGTATGGCCCAACTGCGACAAAGACGTTTCATTTCATTTTATTAAACAGGAATTAAAATTTTTAAGAAGAAAATAACTTCAATATATTCAATGATTTTTTATTGCTGTTTAGCTCAAGATCAACCTTGATTCATTATCAAAAGCGAAGCAGACGTGAATTTCTCGTTTTGTATATGTGTATTTAGGAATTCATAATATATTTTTCTATTTATTTTTTAAACAGATTGTTTTTTTAACATGGGTGATGAATTGAGAGATATTTGTTGCTATTTCTAACAGTGACTGTGACCATGTAAGATACATCCTCGTTAGATCAACTCCACGATATTATTGTTTCTATATTTTTAAAGAAAGATGTACGTCGAAACTCAGAACTTGAAACCACTACGAATAAAAACGATGTTCAACAGTGTAATACAGATCACTTTTCTATGGAGTTAATCATATATATCATAATTAGAATTATGTCAATAATGATTTCTTAATTAAATTAAGGGACAGTTATGGAGAAATATCGGTATGACTCATTGAGATGGTGAGCGGAAATAAAGTCACAGAAAAAGATAACGTCATTTTAATTTAAATACCGTAAACGATAAATATCTTAATATTTGCAATACCCGAGAATTTTTTTATTTTGAAAATGTTAAAATAGAATTGTACATTTCTTTTATAGCATTTGATACTTGAATTGACTGTTATAGCGTTTTTCACTCCCACATTCCCTTCACTTAGGACATACACACACACACGCTCACATACACACGTACACGCAGATACACAAAGACACACACACACACACACACACACTTTGCTACTCCTTCAATTAAACATTCTCCTGCGCTAAACAGCTATTTCTCTCTTGCTTTATCTCTCTCTCTCTCTCTCTCTCTCTCTTTCTCTCTCTCTCTCTCTCTCTCTCTCTCTTTCTCTCTCTCTCTCTCTCTCTCTCTCTCGCTTTCTTTCTTCCTTTCTATCTTTCCTTCATCTAACTAATCAACCACATAACATAACTCCAATCTCTTTTTCCTAGCTCTCACCGCTAACACTCTTCCCTCTCTTTCTTTCTTTTTGCCTCTTCCTTCAACTAACCAGGTGGTAGTGTCACACATTTTGCCTTACAGTTTAAAACATAGATTCTAACTCATATATTAAACACAATATATAAATCTTGCTCACAATTATAACACAAATTTATATAACGCCATTACATGTATATAAAAAAAAAACACGTTTTAGGCCTTATTCTAAATATAATAATGAAACAAAAAATTAATTCAGTTGTGTTTTTTACAGTTTTCTTCTGATGTTTTTCTGTGACTTCTATTTCCGTAATTTTTTTTCCTTTTTCTGGACCGAGACTACTACACTACATAAATTACACTGGAAGCAAGTAGCTGACGTTGCATGGTTTCATAAATATCTTGAATTACATCAACGATTAAAAAACGTTTTTGTCTGCGGCAACTTAAAACTTGTAGAACAAAGAAAATTAACGTATCACTTGTTTGAAAATTGTTTTAATTAAAATAATACCAAGGAAAAAGGAAAATGTAGAAATCAAAAGGTATTACAGCATTAAAAATATACAAATATAACAGTATAAAACTGTGTCTATGCGTATAAAGAAAGAAAACCTAGGTAGAATATTTAAAAAACGTTTTTTAAACGCTAAGAAAACATTAAATAGAGATAAAATACAAACGAGTTTAAATCATTTCGGTCTCGATTCAACTAGAATGTTTCCAACCGTATACATGAGGTCTCAGTTTGAAGTGCATAGTCAGTCTATCTTATATAACCGAACTTTAGTATTTTTCATTTTTTAGCATTTTCAGTATTTTCTTTAAGTTTAAAAACAAGAATTATTTCAGTATTTTTTTTTTATATTTGGTCTGACGTTACAACTGGAAGCAACGCTTTGGCTCAGTGATCCGTGAAGTGGAGAATTTTTACACAACAAAATATCCACAAGACAACCACACGTAAATCGACATACTTTATAGCTAGTTAGTTAGTTAGTTAGATAAATAGATAGATAGATAGATAGATAGATAGATAGATAGATAGATAAATAGATCGATCGATCGATAGATAGATAGATAGATAGATAGATAGATAGATAGATAGATAGATAGATAGTTAGATAGATAGATAGAGAGAGAGAGAGAGAAAGAGAGAGAGAGCTGAATAGATAGATAGATAGATAGATAGATAGATAGATAGATAGATAGATAGATATCAGAGTGTTACCTATCATATGGTGGGTGAGTTTTGAAGTATATTTTAGTCACTATAAGTAATATTAGGAAATGTGGTGTACATACAATTATCATAATTTAACCTTTATGAAATGTTTGTTGCTTACACAAAATAATGAAATGAAGACTAATTTCCGGAAGAAAAATATTCATTACGTTTCAATATATTTAATGAAACAAATTTCTCATTTGTATAACTCCTCCCCCAACTTCTCTAATTTATTCTATTTCCTTTTTCTCTCTCTCCTTCTCCCTCTTTTCCTTTCCATTGTCCCCTCCTCCTTCTCCCTAATTCTCCTTCGTGGTCTCTATGATTCCTTCTCTCCTATGTCTGTGCGTATGTGGCGTTCCTATACTTCATTGCCTATCTCCAAGCCTAGCAAGTGCATTTATCCTGCAACGCTTATGCTAACTCTTTATATTTCTCTCTCTCTCATTTTCTTTCTTTCTTCCTTTCTCTATACGATGCAAAGCGTGACTGGACAAATCAACCGACAAACCACAATTTTGGTTATACTACACACATACACACACACACGCACACGCACGCACACACACATACATATGAAGCAATTCCTATATCATACATAAAGAGTGTTAAACTATAGCATACTTAAAGAGTGCGCAATTTCGATAAAACATTTCTTATAGATGTGAGTATTAAAAGAAACACAGGAAAAGCGGGAAAACATTACTCAGCAGCGGTGTGACGTTTTTAAATAAGTATTTCTGCTTTTTTGAGCTTCGTCAATAGCAAGCATCCAATGATACCCCATGATAAGAGAAACTCGTCGGCTGTAAATATTGCTAAAGAATGATTGAAAAATCACCGCTAGGTATTTTTCGGATCACTGAAAGATTATCGGATAATACACAGTACGCTAAACAAGTTCATCTGATTATTCTTCTATCGGAACCTCAAAATTTATGTATATTTAAATCTGTGCGTTTATGTGTGTGTATATGTGTAGGTTTGTGCGTGTATGTGTGTGTATGTATATATATATATATATATATATATATATATATATATATATATATATATATATATATATATATATATATATCACCAACGGACATCACCAACGAAGCAAATAAAATGAAATACATAAACAAACAAGTTAAATACGTAAACAACGAGATAAAGTGGAAAACAGGACAAGTAAACACAGAGAAAGGATCTACCGTCAGTTGTTGGATGTCTATCTTCTCCTCATTTCGAGCATTCAACGACAATGTGAGTCTTCAAAGACAGTTGCTCCCATAATTTCTAAGATAAAATTTAGGATTTATGGAGGGTCAAAATTGGAAACAAAAAATAATGACAGGGGAGACATACAAGGAAACCGAACGAAAACAAACATGGAGGATCGTTAGGCCAGAACGAGCGGAAAATAGTGAACGCTGTGAGAAGCATTGGGGTGGGGGGGGGAGAAAAGATAGAAGAGAGAGAAAAACACGTCCGTTCGTTTAAACGTCCGTGTAGGAAAAGAAAAGATGGAAAAGAAAGTGACTGTATGGTAAGATGCTTGCTTCCCAACCACATGGTTCTGGGTTCATTTCTACTGCGTGGTACCCTGGGCAGGTGTCTCCTCCTATATCTTCGGGCCGACCAGAGCCTTGTGAGTGGATTTGGTAGACGGAAACTGAAAGGAGGAGCTTGTCGTATATATATGTATGTATTTGTGTGTGTGTGTCTGTCTCCCACCATCGCTTGACAGCCGATGTTTGTGTGTTTACGTCCATGTAACAGCGCTTCGGTAAAAGTACTACGCTTACAAAGAATAATTCCTGGGATCGATTTGCTCGACTAAAGGCCGTGCTCCAGCATGGCCGCAGTCAAGTGACTGGAACACATAAAAGAAGCATGGTGCACGCATGTAAGTGTGTTTGTGTGTGTGTATGCACGAAATAGCATTCATTGAAATACGACGTTATACAATTATATTTAATACGTTCGTGTACCCTCGGGTGTGAGAAAGATTTTCACAGTGGAAACAGTCTCGAAAGGAAATTCTCAAAAGCAACATATGTGAAAACACATCATCGGATCTTAGGACACTACTTCGTGTACCATTAGTGAATTTCTTGCAGTTTGACAAAAATTTACGCACATCAGCAAATGTACAGGTGACGTAAAATCTTGATGATGGCATATCCAACAATATACTGGATAAGTGGTATATTACAAAAGAACATTCCAATTTGTAGATAAATCAGAAGCATACCAGGCATGCGAGAAGCAAAGAGATCAAACATTATATCAAACAATTATCTTAATTAGTTTATAGCCATAACTTGCTATGAGGAGCTGCAAGAAACATAGACAAGATGTAGTTTTGATATATCCTGATGATCATTAAAAGCAAGAAGATATCTTGTCGGTTCAGTAAGATAAAAGAAAGCACACCTCAGGGTAGCAGACAGTTATGAAAGTGTCATCATTTTTTCTCTCTTGTACACACAAACACACACATACACACACACACAAACACACACACTCATGCACAAAAGTATAGATACACTCATACACATTTACACATATGTATACATATATACGTGGAGGCGCAATGGCCCAGTGGTTGGGGTAGCGGACTCGCGATCCTCTGACCGCGGTTTTGATTCCCAGACCGGGTGTTGTGTGTGTTTATAGAGCGAAAGCAGCTAAAGCTCCACGAGGCTCCGGCAGGGGGTGGTGCGACCCCTGTTGTACTCTTTCGCCCCAACTTTCTCTCACTCTTTCTTCCTGTTTCTTGAGTAACGCTGCGATGGACTGGCATCCCGTCCAGCTGTGGGGAACACATGCGCCATAGAAAGTGGGGAACCGGGCCCATGAGCCTGGCTAGGCTTGAAAAGGGCGAAAAAAATAATATATATATACATACACATACACACAAACAACACAGATATATAAAGATATGTACTCACATTCATACATATAAATATATACATATATGCACACATATATATACATATACATGCATACATATACGTATATATACATATATACATACACTCACATATATACACACACACAGATATATATACGTAGACATGCCCATATATGCATATGTATATGTATGTGTGCGTGTACGCATATACGTATACACACGCATGCCTCAGCGTGAAATGATATATGCGCGTATATATATACACGCACACACTCACAGCCCAACATTTATACACTTATATAAAATATAGTGATATAAACCAAATAATAAAATTTAAAGAAAGATATATAAGAAACATATTTAAGAAATCGTAGACAGAGAGCTAGGAGGCCATACACCGGATTGTCAAACATTTCACTATCAAACATTTCATTATAGAATACAGATGCTGCGAATAGATATAGTGAGAAGAGTAACCAGGCGGTCGATGATACAATGTGACATATGACTCCAACACTGCTTAAAGGTTTAAATACAGTAGTCCTTCGCTATATCGCGGTTCACCTATCGCGGTTTATTATTTAAGCTTACGTCGATTTCTCCGTGATGTTGTTTTGCATTTATAATAAAATAAATATACACAAATTTAAAAAACATTCATAAACTACACCAACGTCCTCCCAACGATTAGCCGGAGAGGATTTTTTAAATGAGAATATCTGGAATAAACTCGACCGCTTTCACAAAAGAGAATACTAAAAATGAACCCGACCGTAGTACTAAGTAGAAAAACCGGAAAGTAGTCCGAATTCATCCAGCGCTTCTTGAGATATCTTGTCCACAGACAAACAAGCAAACAAACACGACTGAAAACAACACCTCCCCCTTAACGAAGGCAGATGTAAAAATATACAAACAAATCAACTTTGACAGAACTTAAGAGTGCGTAAACAAATATCGCAGACACTTTGTCACAGTCGACTGTCTAGTTGTTTGAACGCACGATTTACTGTTATGAAACATTGATACTTTTAGGATCTCAAGTTTTTCCTCCACTAACAATAGCATCACTCATATAATTGAGGTGAGAAATATTTCTAGTAAAGAGATAAGGCGTCAAGGTTATGAGATTTCAATGACCCAGTACATGCTTGGTGCAAATTTTGTCGAACTTAATGTAGGACCCTTCGATTGGATCATATAATCTGATTGAAAAAGCCAACTCTACCGCATATTATATCTTTTACACCATAAAATGAAGAGAATAAGACATCCAACAGTACAGTCTTATATACACAATATCAGAAAAAGGACGAGATTGTCACGACTGAAATACTTAGGCTCATTCGTAAGGTGGAAAGCGCTGACTTAGGGGAATAAGCACGAACAATAAAGTTTTTAAAAATAAAGTTGACCCAGGCGAGTTTTGAACCCACAACCAAACATAATATGGTCAAATAACTTGTTTTGAAGTTTAACGAAAAATCAATAGTTTTGAGGTAAATTGACCTCAGTCCTTCACTAGTATTGAGTTTATTGACTCCAGAAGGAGAAAAAGCAAAGTTAACCCAGAACCTAAAGAACCAGAAGAAGAAAGGATGCAATGCGATTTTTTCCCCTCGGGAAGGAGGAAAACTACAACTGACTTCGGCGAGATTTCAACTTCGAACGTATAGAACAGAAAGGAGGACTGTCAGTAATCTTTTATCGATGGTCTAATGATTCCGCCTGCTCAGCGGATTAAATAAGGGTTTCTATTATAGACATAAAGCCAGAAGTTTTGAGGAGAGGGGGCTTAGTAGATACCAGCTACTCTCGTTCTTGACTAGTACTTTATTGTATAGACCACTAAAGGATAACACATAAAGTTCACTTCGGCAGGATTTGAACTCCTGATATTGAAGTACGAGAATAAATACTGCAAAAAATATTTTTCGACCATCTACCAAGTGCAGTGTTTGTTGGGCAAAATTTCCAACAGAAAAACTCAGTGGTTTGGTAGAAATTGACGAATGTTCTTGGATTGAATACATTGAGACAAAATACTTTCAATATTTCGAGATCAAATCTTACCAAGAGCTACTTAATGTTTCGGTGTGTGGAGAAGAGGCGCTATATAAAAGAAACAGTATATATTGGAGTCGATTCAATCAACTATACCCATCAATAACAAATTTATATGACTGTGCTAATGTAAGAAGAAAAAAAACAGCAATAATGGCTGTAGTAAATATACATTCTACGCGTTTCAACTGTTATTAAAACAGTACACACATCAGCGTTTCTGTTAAACAG
The DNA here is from genome assembly GCF_046866305.1 of Octopus bimaculoides. Classification (NCBI taxonomy): domain Eukaryota; kingdom Metazoa; phylum Mollusca; class Cephalopoda; order Octopoda; family Octopodidae; genus Octopus; species Octopus bimaculoides. The sequence goes on from NC_142933.1 coordinate 17,945,003, forward strand.
CGCGAATGAATAAAACAAACTGACGCTTTTATCAGTGTTCAGTAAATAACCACTGTATGTATGTATTAAGTATATATCTATATCGACTTCGCTTTGGGAATGGATAGTTCATTAATCTTATAATGCACATTCAATCCTCAACAGTCAACGACTATGATTTCACATTAACATCACAAACAAAGACAAGAATTTGTTACTAGACTAGTCGCTTCTAGAGTAAGCCATGTGTGTGTTCGTGTGGCGGGGTGTATCAATTATATATATGCGCGTATGTGTTGTATATAAATGTGTGTTTGTGTGTGTGTCGCAAGCGAAAGGTAAAGACAGAGATACACAGACACACATATATATTCTTAGATAATTTTACGTGTATGCACATAGACACACACAAACACACATATATATATATATATATTTATATATATATATACATATGTACACCTACCCACACACACATACATATATATGTATGTATATATATATATATATATATATATATATATATATATATATACATACAAACATGTACATATGTAGATAAATATATTTGTATATATACATTAACACATTATCAATAGACATTTTATTTACATGTGTGTATCCATTTAGCAATATATATCCATAATATATATATACATACATACGTGAGTGTGCATATATATATACACACACACACATATATATATATGCCTGTACATATATAGTCCTATCTATATGACATATATGTATTTATATAAACATGTAATATATACACATATATATATGTGTGTATAAATATGTGTGTGTGTATATATTTATTTATTTATTTATTTATGTGTTTCAGCCAAGTGGCTGCGGTCTTCCTACACACATATATATATATGTGTGTGTGTGTGTGTGTGTGTGTGTGTGTGTGTGTGTGTGTGTGTATATACCCTCCCTACACACATACACAATAACATATACATATATATATTTATATATATATATGCATATATATGCATGTTTATATAATTTTCATAATTGTTTTGTTTGATATTTGATATAGAAAAAAAATCAATGTTTTTATTTCGCGTATTGTGGTCAATGGCTTGTTATTGTTTTTCTTGTATCTTGTCTACATTATTGTTAACTTGTTTTTCTTTTGTATTCTTTACACATGATGATCATTACCATTATTTCTGATTTATTAAACAATTGTCAAAGGGGGTCGAAGAAATTGACCGTGACAAAAACGGTTGTTATCAGGGAAACAACATAGAACTTTTGTTACGGCTTTCCGCAATGCTTTTGTTCACATCTCGCTCTCATTGTTGCAGAAAAACCTCTTTCTATTGACGATATTGTTATCGAATTGGTTTCAGCCAGAACCTTATAAGCGATGCAGTCTGAGCTTGTATTGTTCATTGATATGAATAAACTTAATTATTGATCTGCTTTGTTTTTGTGTCCAGCCGCATTAAAGTGGACAAATAGCCAATAGATTTATTGACCGAAATTAAATGACAAACAAAAACCAGTTAATTAGTAGGAATAATTAAACTACTGAATGTCTTTCTACATAATTGTGCTGTGAATTCAGTTCTGAAAGTTAATGATTTCGTCTTATCTATAGGAAGTAATGTCTTCATTAAGAGTGCAGTGTGGCTGTGATGATGAGACATTCATTTCACTCCTGGAATTATTTGTGACACTAGCTAAAAGAAAATCTTTATAAATAAAGGTTAAACCATGACTGTGTGACAAAGAAATACGCTTGCAAGCAATGGGTTTCTGGGTTCAATCCTGAATG
>NC_142933.1:17947273-17964773 GCF_046866305.1 Octopus bimaculoides
GTTGTTTATTTGTCTGGACTGAAATATATAGATATGTGAATGTATGAATGACATTTGCAAGATATACAACTGTAGATGTAGGCATGGTTGTATATATATATATATATATATATATATATATATATATATATATATATATATATATATATATATATATATATATATATATATATATATATATATATATATATATATATATATATATGTCTGTGTCTCTATGTAGATGTGGGTGAGTATCGATATGTATGCGTGTATGCGTATTCAAATATATATGTATATAGATATATATATATTTTCCAGAGGATGTAGCAACCGTTTGGCACAGAAATGTTAACATAGAGTGGTGAATAAATCGATATATCGAATTTGAAGTCTCTGTCTCTTTTGAATATGAAAATTTAAAAGTTAAAAACCTTATAATATATATATATATATATATATATATATATATATATATATATATATATATATTATATATATATATATGAGTGCCTATGTGCATGTATACGCGTTCGTGTGCATATGTTTATGTAGGTGTTTGTGTTTATATATATCTCTGTGTGCGTGCTTGTGTGTGAGTGCGTGTATATTTTATGGCTTTTATGTAATAGATGCATATTTCTAGCTTAATAATCGGTTAGAAATACGCATCGGTTACTTGATTTCTCTCTCACACTGTCAACGTTTCTTTCCCTTTTCCGCTTTTTTTTATCATGTTTGTTATTGTTTCATAAGATCTTCATTCCCCATCTTTCTATGGTCGGATACATTTACATTTGAGAGAGGAGACATTTTTATGCCATCCTTCATATGATGCTTTGTCTATCTCCTGCTATTTTGTGCGACAAGCGAGGTTAGTGATAACTTGCTGAGAAGAAAAAGCGGTTTTTTTTTGGGGGGGGGGGGCCATTAACATAGAGTAGTGTATTTATTGTAGGATACTGATGAAATAAGGGATATAACATAACATTTCCTGTGCAGTAAATACTTCGGCATTTTGCCGCAAGTCCTGTATTTCTAATAAAGCATTAAATGCAATACCCTTTTTCTGCTTGTTACACACACACACACACACACACACACACACACACACATATATATATATATATATATATATATATATATATATATATAATATATATATATATATATATATATATATATATATATATATATATATATATATATATATATATATATATATATATATATTAATGTCTGTTTTTATGTTCAGTTAAAATATAAAATAAAATAGCAGTAACGTCGGTTCCTATGGAACAGCCATGTTCGAGTGGCGATAAACATAACTTTTACGATGTAAACGATTTTACACTAATCTGAAGGAGTATAAATACATTCAACGTTAGCAAGAATAGTATTGATGGCGACTTCGAAGTGTCGGCCAGCTAAGCTATAAGGCATTGGAATTAATCTTGACATAATATAGTCTCTCTTGAGATGAAAACCAATTTTTTTCTCATGTAGGTGGAATTCTGTTGTCTGGTAGTTAGGTTATAGGGAAGGTTGTAATGCAGAGATGATATGCAGAATACTTTATTGATTAAATTTAGCATTATATCATTGTTCCGAGTTTATTCATGGCAGTAGAACGTAGTAAACAGCTATGTATATTTAGGTGTATCATCTTCAGGTCATGGTGTTGGTTTTAAGGGGCTCAAAACATGATGTGGATAGGAAGAAGGAGTTCTTTGGTTAGCGGAAATGGCGCAAGCTTTCGTTATTGTTGATTTTATTAGATTCAATCCTTTGTTTTGAAAATTTAGGTGTCAGAGTTCAAATTTTTAATCCAGCTTTTAAATATATACACCTGCATTACTATGTTCTGAACAATAACAGTTTCATAACTAATCAATAGAGAATTTCACTAGGAAACCTCTCCATCACAACCTACTCTACAGCGTAATTATTATTCAACAGAACTCTACCTACCCGAGGAGAAAACCTTATCTCAACAGAGATTATATAAAGCCAAGAGGAGCTCAAACATATCACTGTACGATGATAGCTTAACTAGCTGAAACTTCAAAGTTACTGACAATAATTCTCTTGTTGAATGACTATATATATATATATATATATATATATATATATATGCGGCTGTTGTCATACTGTGGCACCACCGTTTGTATATATATATATATATATATATATATATATATATATATATATATATATATATATGCGGCTGTTGTCATACTGTGGCACCACCGTTTGTATATATATATATATGGGAGAATATACAAATAATAACAACAGACGAGGACAGGTGGTGTAAATAACAAAAGTATATATTAGTATGACGCTCGGGAATACGGAAAGTCTTTGACGTTTCGAGCTACGCTCTTCAACAGAAAGAATACGGAGACAAGGAGAAAAACACGGAGAAAAAAAATTGAATAGTGTTCAGTCAACGGTCAATCATAAGGGAGAGAGAGAGAGAGAGAGAGAGAGAGAGAGAGAGAGAGAAACAGAGAGACAAACAGACAGAGAATGAAGCGGACACAAAGATTGATGCATAGATAGATATAAATAGATAGATATGTTTTATATTATATTAAGAATGATTAAGAAAATTAACATTATATTAAATAATTCGTCTTATATACATATGTGTGTGTGTGTGCGTGTGTGTGTGTGTGTGTGTGTGTGTGTGTGTCTGTGTCTGTGTCTGTGTGTGCGTGTATGTATAAACACACACATACCTACGTACATACGCTTACACACACACGCATATAAGTACATGTGCTATGCTAGTGATTCTCGTGCGTGTCATCGTGACGATATTTCCCCCCCTTAAAAGTGTGAGTTGATGTGTGTGTGTGTATGCGTACGTGTGTGTGTGTGCGCGCGCGCACGTGTATGTGCGTTATTATCGATACGTTTTTGTTCGTAATTTCGATGTTAGTGTTATTTTGAAAAGATTTCTTCTTCATGAACATTAAATTAGTAATAAAATACAGGAATTTATAGAAATTTCATTTCTCGAGGACATTATTGCTTAAAAAAGATTTTCTAAAACACACACCTACGCACACACACACACACACACACACGCACAAACACGCACAAACACATATACATGCACAAATATACGTTACGCTCATTCATAAATATATGTTTATGTGTGTATACACATATATATATATATACAAGTACATGTATATATATATATATATATATATACAAAGGTACATGTATATATATATATACACGTACACATGTAACATGAATATATATACATATATATGTTTATATATGTATGTGTATGTATTTATGTATGTATGTATATACATAAATATATATATGCTATATATATATATATATATATATATATATATATATATATATATATATACATACATACATACATACACACATATATATATATATATATATATATATATATATATATATATATATATATATATATATATATATATATATATATATATATATATATATATATACACACACACATCAATCAAAACACCCTGCAAAAGGAGATACCCGAGGAGTATTTTATTTCATTATTTCTGTTGACATTTAATATTCATATATGCACCTAAAAAGCAAATTTTTTAGAACAAATCAGAACTCGGAAGCTGGGCACATTTGTTTTAAATAAATTTCCATATATATTTGCGATGGAGAGAGAGAAAAAAAATGTGCGATACTTCTTGAAGCGAAAAGAATTGACACCCAAATTGGTAATGTGGCACTCAGATGTGGCAACACTTTTAATTCAAGTTTGTTATAAAATGGCCCTAAGTTCGTTTCCGGCTATACACAATGTAAAATAAAGGTGGAGCTTACTGAGACAACAAGGTGTTTAATGTTTGTCTAAAAAATGTATAGTTTTTGTACTATCAGCTATCTTCCCTGCACAACTCTGAACAGTTTAAGGTGGTCTGTTATAAATAAATAAAGTATAAAGATACCTAAATGACTACGTTTCTCACGTACCAGTAAACGAGAAAGACGCGTTTAGTTTCCAGTAACCGGGGCCCTGCCTATGTGCTTTATCTAAGTCTAGCGTACACGTCACAAGTTTGTGATCCATGTAGCTGACTATATGGAATTGTAGACATCCTAAGCTATCCCTATCTACTGTCCTACACAGTATCCTATCTAGATACGATCTCGATGACCCAATGCGTTTGCTCCATGTCCAAGTTGGCGCATTTGGGTGGTCGAGTCCGTACCTGTCAGACAGTTGAAAGCACCTGAGTAGGTCTCTGAGACATTTGCATCCCCATCTATTTCTGTCTCTTCACACGTAGTCTAGATGCGTGTCCAAGGTAGTATTCCAGTCCCCCACTAAATGTAAAGGACGAGACGTTCCTAGGAATACTTCTAGACGTCAAAAGAAATCCGGCCGACCTGTTAAAGGCGGTGCATAGACTGCTAGGAGGGGAAAAGCGCACCCATCGCTGCCGTCGACATCCAGGACAACCAGTCTACCCTCCGGAATATCGTTTTTACTTCGTGATCCAGAATCTTGCGAAAAATTACCGCCGTGCCACTACCTCCCATACTCGGCAGATAGTGAGAAAAATCAATGTTAAATTGTCCACCAAACATGGACTTTAGAGTCCGTGTTTCATGGAGTCGGGTCTCACTTATGGCTATGATTCCCAAATCGTGTGACTTTATGTCATTTAAGTGGTACCCTTGTTTCCAAGGGGACCCCAAGCCACGCGTATTCACGCAACCAATCTTGATCATGATCTTATTGGGTTGTATGCTTTAAAATATAAACGAAAGACACAGAGAGTTACCTACTGTTCAAAAGTTTTGTCTCTTCCTTTGATTTTTCATCAAGGAGGCTGTTGTAATGTTTTTTTCGATAGGTATTTATGACATCCCCCTACCGCATTGGGGTAGAGGGGTTTTAGTGTGTGGTGCAATTTTGGTGTGATGTGGTAAATGTTGATGTGTTCTGGTGGTATTGTGTATGGGTGTTTGTTCGTTTTAATGTCCTTTTCTGTAATGTTTGTTGGTGGTGGTGGTGACAAGACTGTTAACGATCGTAGTTGCAGCGTTCACTTCCACGTCACTCAGGTTTGCCTTTGATTTCTTATTATTTTTCATGTCTGTAGTTGTATGCGTGCGCGTGCAAGAGTTATTACATATCAATTTTCTCCCTGCGGACTATGTTAAAGGTACACGTGTCTGTGGACTACTCATCCACTTACACGTTAATTTTACGAACAAGCTGCTCTGTTGATCGTATCAGCTAGGACCCTCGTCATAGTAACCGACGGAGTGGTCCTCCTAATATACGTAGACCTAACCATAAACGCACACAAAGATATATCGGTATGTATTTATGTACGAGTGTATGAATGAATGAATGAATGAATGAATGAACGGTTATAGATTCGTATTTATATCACTAATAGTTGGTGCACTTAGGCTTGTGAGTAGATTTTATGTGGTTAACTGAAAAAAGCTTTTTCTGATAAAGAAATCAGCCAGCTAACACGCACATAAGTATAATCTGTAAGGGAATAGTAAAAATACGCAAGACCTCTCTCATGTTAAATATGTGACATTGTTTTTGTAATCTACATTCCAATGGTGGAGCTTTGTATCTTTGTAAGAAACGAGCTCCATCCTTACAGGACGCCAAATAATTAAAAGCGGAGGAGAACATACATGAATAGATACATGATGGTAAAACTGATTGAATAGAATTTTTGTTCGTATATTCAGCAGGTTTTGTTAGCGTCAATGGCTTTTCACTAAAGATTCTTTAATTTTTGTTTTGAAATATTCTTGAAAATCTATTATTTATCTTTTAGGTAAGATGAGTGGAATTTCTTTCTGGCATGTTTCTTAATCTTATAAACTTGCGAAACTATTTGTTTCCTCTTTCCTTAGAAATTTACGAATTTTCTAAAATTCTTTCGACAGAACTGTTTCTTTTAAAAGCAATTTAACTTTCGTAATGGAATCGTTAGGTGCTAATATTATGAGCGAAAAACAATCAAATTCAAAAGAATAAACCGCCGAAAGCACAAACACTCCTGGTTATGACTTATTAAATGTAGTACTGGCGTTAGCATAGGTATGAAAGAGAGAGAAAGAAGTAGAAAAATGTTCATTGCCCATGTATTTTCAATAAGAGATGAAAGCAGTAACTATACCGAGAAGTAATGTTGATCGCCACTTAAACATGGCACCGACGTTACTGCTATTTTCAACCCCAATAGGACGCCTCCTCTAGCTGGTTATTTGTTTCAATCTGCAATCGATATATATCTCAAGCAAGGGAATCAACCCCTACGCTCTTCTAGATTCGAGACCCCCACATGTACGTTTCGACTTCTATTTAGTCGTTCTCGGTGGTGGATACGCGCCCTCTAGAGAAAGCAGTACTTCACTCCCACTCGCAATATATAGAAATGTAGTGACACACACACAGCCACTGATTTTCCAATAAGCAAATCATCTAGTTGAAAAGTCTCTAAGCAGTAACATGGCTGTTCCGTAAGAATTGACGTTACTGCTATTTTTAACCCCAGGAAGGGCTTAACTAATTTTTCAGGGTCTTTAAAGATCCTTGTGTAGTTCAACATAAAGACCTCTTATAACCGCAACGCCATGATGTCGTCAAAAAGATGGGACATATATATATATATATATATATATATATATATATATGCATACATATACAATTATACATACATGTGTGTGTCTATTTGTGAGTGTGTCTGCGTATATTATGTATGTGGGCGAGTGTGTGTGTCAGCCATCGATGCACATACGGGCAAGAAAATTTCCGATAAAGATATAATCGAACACAAACACTTTCTAGTATTCATTCTGCCCGAGTTGCCTAGACTCGACCCAGTCGCTTTAACCATCAGAAATACAGTGAAAACAGTGCTTGGTCTGTTAGAAACATAACCAACGCCGATAATTTTGCCAAAATCCTCGATGTAAAGTAAAATAAAAACAACAATCAAAATGTACAAAGGAAATTTAATTATCTTAAGATGAAATTCTTGAAATAATTCTTTCTTTTTTTAAGAAAATGATATTTACGTCTATGTTGAGTAGGGAAATGACATTCAAAGGTAAAAAAAAAAAGTAAATTCCCATGAAACGGTGAACTCTGACAAACAAAACTTTAAGAATTTTGTTTTAATTAACTTATTTGGAATTCAGCGAATTTGTTTAATTACCTTAATTATAAATTCCTCCCTCTCTCTCTCTCTCTCTCTCTCTCTCTCTCTCTCTCTCTCTCTCTCTCTCTCTCTCCCTCTCTCCCTTTCACTTACATACATACGGTGTGTGTATATATATATATATATATATATATATATATATATATATATATATATAAAGTTGTATGAATGTATGTATGTATGTATGTGTATATACGTATATATTCAAGCATATATATGTGTATATATGTATATATATATATATATATATATATATATATATATATATATATATATATATATATATACACACATATATATATATGTACACACATACATATATATACACATATATATATATATATATACTTACAAACATACACATACATACATTGTATATGTACGTGTGCACGAGTTTATGTATATGTATGCACCTAACCACGTTTATGTATGAGTGTGGGCTTGGTTCTCTAACTCAATACTTTTATCAAACTATCTTGCATTCAGCCTCATCATCGACATGATCATCATCATCATCATTATCATTATTATAATTTATCATGAAGGTGGTTAGCTCGCAGAATAGTTAGTGCAGCGCGGCATTCCGTCTGTCTTTAAAATCTGATTTCAAATTTCGCAGATGTCGAGTTTGCCTTTCATTCATCGGAATAGGGGAGGGGTTCGATAAATCGAACTACCAATCAAGTGTTGGGGTCGAAGTAATTGACAAGCCCCTTCCTCCAAAATTGCAAGCTTTATTATTACAGCAGCAGCAGCAGTAGTAGTAGTAGTAGTAGTAGTAGTAGTAGTAGTAGTAGTAGTAGTAGTAGTAGTAGTATTATGATTATTATTATTTGTACTTTCTTCGGTAGTGCACGTTTTAAATTTGGAATGATACAGAGAAATTAAACATGGCCCCTGCGCAAATACGTGAAGCGTTCCATTAAAGCAACGAGCTAGTGGAGTCGTTATCACGGTGAACAAAATGCTTAGCGACAGTTCTTCCGGTTTTACGTTTTGAATTCTTTTCGAAGCCAATAAAATAAAGTAGCAGTTGATAGCTGGATCCACGTAATCGACAAGCCCCTTTCCCCCGAAAACACCAGGCCTTTTGCCTATAGTGAAAAGAATTATTATCATTATCATTATTATTATTATTATTATTATTATTATTATTATTATTGAATGAGAGAGCAGTGCATGCCATCAAAGTGACACTGGGGTAAAATATATGATGCCCAATATAGCCATCATGACTACCCATCTGATAAGGGTACACTAGGTACATGCCACACAGGCATATATATGCAACATGGTCATCTCTTTTCAAGATAAACAGTGCACAGCCTTACAGGTGGGGTCCACTTAGAATTTTCTTTAGGTCGAGTAGCCCATCCTGCTCAAAAGGTCCCTGAATAAGGGTTGTTTAAGGATGTTGAATGAAACACCCATGATTCTAGAGATGAATTATCCAAACTTCAAATTATTCCCCTCAACACATGGCTATGATGCTCCCCCCACAACTTCTGCTAGTGATCAGAGATGCACATATCGTCAGCCACTAAGGAAAATGCTTAACTAGTTAAGGTCAAAAATCAAAAATCTGGCAAGCAAATCTGTAGTATTGAGCAGAATATTTGTTGTAGCCCATCTTTTATACCAAGACAAAACAATGTACATGATAGCACTTCGAATCAGTCAAGATCAGAAGCCATGAGAACTCTTGTATGGTACTGCATCAAGGCAATTATTATTATTATTATTATTATTATTATTATTATTATTATTATTATTATTATTATTATTATTGTTGTTGTTGTTGTTGTTGTTCTTCTTCTTCTTCTTCTTCTTCTTCTTCTTCTTCTTCTTCTTCTTCTTCTTCTTCTTCTTCTTCTTTTTCTTCTTCTTGGGGGTAGAGGGGTAAGTGTTGCTTTGTAGCAAGTTTGTTGGAAGATGGGTGAATGTTGGAAGAATGGCCAGTGTGAAGGGACCAATTCTGAACGTGCACCTGTAAACAAAAGATGAAGGGCTCTTGCCCTGTTGTTCAGGTACCCGTGGCTTTTGTGGGGTTTTCCACGAGGTCCTTAAAGCGCCTCTCCTATTAGGAGTTTAAATTGCTTAATTTTGAATTGTTATTTATATTGTTTACACGTTGTAAAATCCATTGTATCGTCTTTTTTTTGTCTTTTATGTTCTTGTATGTCTTTTAATGTAATTTTATGTGAGCCCTTGTGGCCAATAAAAGAATTAATTGTTATTATTATTATTATTATTATTAAGGCAGCGCGATGGCTGAATCGTTAGCACGCTGGGCGAAATGCCTAGTGGTATTTCACCCATCACTACGATCTGAGATCAAATCCCGCTGAGGTCGATTTTACAGGTCGATAAAATAAGTACCAGTTCATCACTGGGGTCGATGTAATTGACTCATCCTCTCCCCGAAAATTGCTGCTCTTGTGGCAAAATTTGAAACCATTATTATTAGTGTTGTTGTTGTTGTCGTCGTCGTTGCTATTGTTGTTGATTTTAAGTTTTAGGGAGGAAATGCATTGAGGCAACTGTGAAGAATCCTGAAGTCTTTCACTGTTAACTTACTTCCTACAAACTTCATTTAAAATTGATTTTTTTAAACTTGTTTGCTTCATGTCCCCTTTCAAATATATGTGAAAAAGCTTCCCTAATAACTTTCATTGCAGTTTATCACTCAATAATTATAGAAATGCAATGAAATATTATGCAAGAGAAAGCCTCACTGTTATCTGCGTATGTGTACGCAAAAATTTGTCACTTTCATACAAGTTTCTTTTAACTAACGAACTCATAATCAAAATCATATATACTACGCATTTAATGTACTTCTATATTTAAATAGTCATCCGGTGCCTAAAATAATATAAACTTCCGATATTTAGTTCATTGTTCTTTGTAGATTTTTGTTTGTTTGAATGTGTGTTTTTTGTTGCTGTTTTTTGCCAACGGCTCAAATCTTCTTGTAAACTCATTTATAATCTATTAATAAACAAATACATGACTCTGAAACCGTTCTAGGCCAAATATAAAGGAAAAACAATACTTCCTTTGTATCTATGGGTGGAAGTCTATTAATTTAGTTTAGTATATCTATGGGTAGAAGTCTATTAACTTAGTTTAGTATATCTATGGGTGGAAGTCTATTAATTTAGTTTAGTATATCTATGGGTGGAAGTCTATTAATTTAGTTTAGATTTATGGGTGGAAGTCTATTCATTTAGTTTAGTATATCTATGGGTGGAAATCTATTAATTTAGTTTAGATCTATGGGTGGAAATCTATTAATTTAGTTTAGTATATCTATGGGTGGAAGTCTATTAATTTAGTTTAGATCTATGGATGGAAGTCTACTAATTTAGTTTAGTATATCTATTGGTGGAAGTCTATTAATTTAGTTTAGTATATCTCTGGGTGGAAGTCTATTAATTTAGTTTAGTGTATTTATGAATGCAAGTCTATTGATCTAGTTTTACAAAATATGCAGCGAAAATGTATCAGATTTATGTCAGGCAGTGGTATTTTCAATTCATCACAGATTTTTATACCTGCTCATCATGTTATCGTCTTTCAGTTCCTGTAGATGAGAATAATTCTCCAGATTTGTATCTGGCATCCATTTACTGTCATTATTTTTTTATTATTTGTATATTCGGAAGCCGCTGAAAATTTCGTCTTACAACGCCATTAATGTCACATGTAATTCTACTGATAAAAAAAAGAAGTATATATATTAATTCTTTTGCTTTTATAAGGTTCACTTATTTTTCTTGTAATTTTATTATGTTTACCTCATTTCATTTGTTGCAGATGTCAGAAAGATAAGCGATGTGAATCCCTGGCTTTTTCAGCTCATCACACGTTTTCTTATCGTACAACTTTCAAACATGTAAAATAGCATTGTTTTGATCATAAAAGTGTTGCAACTAGTTTCCTTTAGAAAGACCTCAAACTCCATTTATGTAGGAAAAGACACAATTTCTTGCTGATTTTCATGGTAAAGTTTCTTTTTTTATAAAAAAAAAAAAAAAAAATACGATTATTCAACAGGCGAGCTTTTATCTCATTCACTACTTTAAAAACATTGCGCAAAGTTTTATGCAGTCGACTGCTGAGATGTTTTGCAGCTAATACAGTGAATCTCATAGTTGAAACTGCTTCTTTTAAATGTGCTACAAATCCAGATGGCAACTATTCATGGAAGCTACATTATCAGTTGTAATACAATGGCATTTGTAAGATGAGTATGTTTATCATTAAAAAGTACTCAAATACATTAGAAATTGTAGAGCATTTTTATGTATGTTTACAACTGTACAACAAATAGGAACTCATCTATAATTTCTTGATTTCTATTTGGATTATGCCCGAAGGACAACAATGATCCTTCATTGTCATACAGAAATATCTCATGAAGATATTCTTGTAATTTAGTGGAATTTGCCATTTTGTTGATTCTTCTTGACTCTTAAGTATCTCTAAGAAGAATTAGCGATATTATATTGCTTTGATCAGGGCCTCTCATACTATTAATATCTTCATTACAGCTCGTAAGACGAGTTACACTAAGTGTAGATGTTTTCTACATTTCACCATTAATTTGAAATTTTCTAATTCTCCTCCCTTCCTGTCACCTCTTTCTCCCCGTTACTTTTTTCTTCTCGGTCTTTATCTCTCTCATTTTCTCTCTCTCTTTCTCTTTCTTTTTATCTATCTATCTCTCCCTCCCTTTCTCTCTCCCTGATAGGCTATTTTGTTTTCAATGAACTCATTAATTGTAGATCGATTTCAAAATTTATTTTACAAACATCGAAAGTTTCTTACTTCCTCCTTCGCTTTAATCTGTGGATGGTTTGTTTGTAAATGATCAATCATTCTTGATAGTTTTAGTCCTTCATTTGTGAATTTTTCTTCTTTTGTTTTTTTTTTGCTCATAATAAATATATTGGAAACATCTCACTATTAATGGATGGAATAATTCTCCATTTTAAATATTTACTTGAAAATCGACGACACTTTCCTGTTTTCACTTCTTTTTTATGAACCTAACTATAATAGCGATATTTGTATAAAACCCTTTTATCTTAATGTAGGATTAGAATAAAAGACATTCCAAGCTTCGGTTGATTGCAGTATGAAATAAAATGAAGGATACTTCTCTGATAGTGGTTTACATATAATAAGGATAAAAATTAATTAAAAGGTAAAACTTAAGAATTACCACTTAAAAAAATGGAAGTCTTTTTTTTTTTTTCTGATAACTTCGAATTTAACAAAAGCACTTGGAAATGACAACAAAACGATGAGTTGGTTGAGTCATTAGCGTGTCGGAAAAATAACTTAGCGGCGTTTCTTTACATACCGTTTACGTCCTGAGTTCGAACAACGAAACAATTAGTACCAGCCAAGTACTGAGGTCGACGTGATCGACCAAGCTGCTTCTGACTTTGCTGGCTTTGTGCCAAAATTTGAAACGATTAGAAACAATTATTCAACAGGTTCAGTCTTTCAAACTTATTGGTATTTTATTCATATATCTCCAGGTGATATTGTTAAGGAAAATATGTAAGTTTTATAATAATGTTACGGTTGTAAAATCATTGGCTGTGTGGTAAGTAGCTTGGTTTTACCAACCACATGGTTCCGGATTCCTTCCCACCGCATGGCACCTTAGGCAAGTGTCTTCTATTATAGCCTCGGGCCGACCAAAGCCTTGTGAGTGGATTTGGTACACGGAAACTGAAAGAACCCCGTCGTATATATATGTATATAAATATATATATATATATATATATATATATATATATATATATGTGTGTGTGTGTGTGTGTGTGTGTGTGTGTGTGTGTGTGTATGTTTGTGTGTCTGTGTTTGTTCCTCCAGCATCGCTTGACAACCGGTGGTGGTGTGTTTACGTCCCCGTAACTTAACGGTTCGGCAAAAGAGACCGATAGAATAAGTACTAGGCTTCCAAAGAATAAGTCCTGGGGTCGATTTGCTTGACTAAAGGCGGTGCTCCAGCATGGCCTCAGTCAAATGACTGAAACAAGTAAAAGAGTAAAAGAGACTCTCACCGCCCTTGAACAGGATTTCATTTAAGTCGAATCCTTACATTCCACATTGACTGCTACTCAGTGTTTTTTTTTTTATATATGGAAATTCAGAGGCATCAACAGCTGGTATTATTCATTGCCAATAAGAAATTCGACCATAATAAATGAACAGCAATATCAACACAAAGCAATAATTCTTAAGTGCAATAAAATATAATCATGTTGATAAAGTCTATTGCAGCATAGGGTTAACAAAAAATACACTTCTGCTGCCGCGAAACAAAATAATACCAGCAACAGATTATCAAAATGCCAGGTAAAAGTGGCACGATTTTACAAAAGACTGCCCTCATTACAAGGTAGTGATTGAATGAACTCGCTTTCCAAATAGGTTCTAGTACAACCTTCTCAATATCCACGAAGTTTTACTTACCTCATCAATATCAACACCACGCCAAAAGCGGCGAGCTGGCAGAATCATTAGCACGCCAGGCGAAATGCTTAGCGGTATTTCGTTTGCCGCTACGTTCTGAGTTCAAATTCCGCCGAGGTCGACTTAGCACTTCATCCTTTCGGGGTCGATTAAATAAGTACCAGTTACGCACTGGGGTCGATGTAATCGACTTAATCCCTTTGTCTGTCCTTATTTGTCCCCTCTGTGTTTGGCCCCTTGTGGACAATAAAGAAATAAGAAACGTTAGCACGCCGTTACTGGCAGAAACGTTAGCACGAGTTCAAATTCCGTAGAGGTCGACTTTGCCTTTCATCCTTTCGGGGTAGATAAATTAAGTACCAGTTATGCACTGGGGTTGATGTAATCGACTTAATCCGTTTGGCTGTCCTTGTTTGCCCCCTCTATGTTTAGCCCCTTGTGGGCAATAAAGAAATAAGAAACGTTAGCACGTCTGCCATTACGTTCTGAGTTCAAATTCTGCCGAGGTCGACTTTGCCATTCATTCTTTCGGCGTCGATTAAATAAGTACCAGTTACGCACTGGAGTCGATATAATCGGTTTAATCCCTTTGTCTGTTCTTGTTTGTCTTTTCTATGTTTAGCCCCTTGTGGGCAATAAAGAAATAAGAAACGTCAGCACACCGGGCGAAATGCTTAGAGGTATTTCGTCTGTCTTTGTGTTCTGAGTTCAAATTCCGTCGCGGTAGACTTTGCCTTTCATTCTTCGGGTCGATGAATTAAGTACCACTTACTAATTGGGGTCGATCTAATCGCCTATCTCCCGCCCTAAAGATTTCAGGCCTTGTGCCTAGATTAGAAAAGAATATCAACACCATGCCAGGCGGGAGTAAAATCGCCGATGTTGAGAAACGCTGACCTAACTGTACACACACTGCTTCAATATCACAGTGCCAAAGTAGCTGTAAATTCGTTTTAATCGATTAGTTCTTTAATCTTTTGTTTGGTTTAACCATCACATTTAAGGCCATGCTAGAGTATGAAAATATTTTAAATTATAGAAACAAGAGATAAGAAAATAATCCGTCATTGAAATTCTTCAAACAGGATGCAGAAAGTGCTGAATACAAAACTGACGAATCGATCTAGAAAACAGTTTTTAAAAAGAATATTGATTTCGCACTTAGAAGCGGGAACACAAAAATGAATTGAAATGACAATAGATGGCGCTAGACGGTTTCATTGGAAACGAGAGTTAATACTCGGACTAACAATTGATGGAATACTCTGACAAATGCTTTGTGCTCGATGCTTCAGTTATTCAGTTTATGAGTTCAAATTCGGCTGAAGCTAATTTTGCTTTTTATGCTTTCGGAGTTTATAAAAGTATCCGCCAAACACTAGATCTGATTCTTCTCAATCTCTCTATGGATCTGATTCTTCTCTCTCTATCTCACTCTCACTTTTCCTCTTACTCTCTCAGCATCAACAATGTTACACAAGATGTTCTCACTGTGTGCCTTGACTCCAAAAAAATGTAGTAGCTTTCACTAAAGACTACCAATTTCTCATCATTTAGCATACATTTCCCAAATCCGACCAAATGAAACCAAATGTCTTGGATGTACTGATGTGTAGTACAAGACAGACTGATTAAATAAGAAAAATGTGATGAGTTCTAAGGGCACGTTGCAATAAAGTAGTCGGCTTCATCGTCTCGAGGAAAATAAGGAAAAATTAAAAACAAAAATCGCCCTCTTTAGGATTCGCCTCCATTACTATACGGATACAAATACTGTATGAGATTTTCGTTGCACACCCTAGAGATTCTACCAATCCACGCCCTTTTCCCATATAGACCCCAAATTCGGGCAAGATGTAATTCATTATATGGAAATTGAGTAGTTTTTTACTTTATCAAGTAAAAAGCAAACATCATTTTAAATAATTCTTTCCAATTTTGTCACAACGTTAGCAGTTTTAAATGGAAATGCGCAACTGGTACTTATTTAGATCGACTTCAAATTAATAAAAGGCATTCTTGACCGTGGCGGAATTGATCTACCAATGTGTCGGACGAAATGCTGCAAATGACTCTGTCTGGTGCTCTAACGATTCTGCCAGCGGAACCTCATGATAGTGGCATAAATATATTGAAGTAGCAAAGAAAATTAAAATGGCTTGAGTGATTTTCACTTCTGGAATTTAAATCTATGATATTCAGCATTATAAATACAATTTGAGTGTCCCTGTATTTAGTATAAGTGTTTATCTCCAATTCAGCCCTGATCGAGAAGGCCTGTATTCCGTTGGTACCCCAGCTAAAAACAGCTGGAAATATCCCGTCTGCTTTGCACACCGGCGTCTACTTTGAAAAATACATCCTCCCTACTTTGAGAGATTAAGAATTGAAATGAGTAATGTTCGGTTGTTAAATCTAGAAAACAAATTTTAAACATGTTGATCCATTGTGTAGATGATGACACGTTGGTTTGTTTCTTACATGTTCAAAAGATTTCAGAAATACAATAGATTGAACGATAAGGCTTTTTTCGTTTTCAAAGACATTAACGACATGGAAGCCATTTAAAATTAGGATGAATGCAACGACAAATAAGATATTTAAAATTGAAGGCTACGGTGCTTATCAGTTTTTACTTCCCTCTTCAAAGACTGCTGAATACCTTTTGCATCTTAAAGATAAGCCCCAATGAAAGAAAGAATGGCATACACGCTGGAATTTTGGTTATATCACACTGAAATTGTATTTTCTATTCCATACACACGAAAAAACATTGGAAAGACATGAAAAATTACACATAAAAGAGAATGTTTCTAGCCTGTGAACTCATTACTAAATTTAGGCAAACACACATACACATATGTGAGTGTGTGTGCGTGCGTGTGTGTGTCCGCGCGTGTGTGTGCATATGTCCCTAGATGTATATATATTTTTTTCTGTGTGTATATATATATGTGTGTGTGTGTGTGTGTGTGTATGTGTGTGTGTGTGTGTGTGTGTTATATTTACGTAAACATATATATCTGTGTATGTGTGTGCAATGTATAGAGTCTGTTATGTTTACCGGATTGCGAATGTGTGATGATAGATAGGTAGTGTTATGGAATTCGACGCCTTAAGTGGTATGATCAAAGCAATTCATTTCACTAGACTCCAATCCAGATTAAAGTTAGTATCTGTGATGCCACTTATGACTTCCAGCGGTCACATCGTAGATATGCCACTTACTTAATAGCTTTAGACACCCAGAGAGTTTCTATATCTGCTTATCTGTTCTTCATAACAGAGGTACTCCAACTATTACAGAGAGCAAGATGCATGTCATAGCCACTTGCGAGAGATAGCTCTCTCTCTCTCTCTTTCTCTCTCTCTCTCTCTCTCTCTCTCTCTCTATATATATATATATATATATATATATATATATATATATATATATATATATATATATATATAATCATAAATATATAGGGGTCAGCATGAGTTGCTTCACCAACATACTGAAAATTTAGAAATAGCAGTCAAAGAACTACTGATTCTAAACTACAATTTTTCCTCATGTGATTTTGATGTCGCATTGGTCAAATACCCATGAGTATATAGACATTTTCAGATTTATCGTACATCATGCTGATGATTGGCAAAGAATAGTTTTATATTCTTAACCATGAAACGTCGTACAGGATTAACTAAAGGCAGGTTTGTTTTTAATTTCTCTTCTGTTTTTGTTCTATGTGTGCCATAAAATATCGCCATCCGTTAGAGAAAAAATTGTAGTTTAGAATCAGTAGTTC
>NC_142933.1:17969773-17977273 GCF_046866305.1 Octopus bimaculoides
AGCCACTTGCACGTTAATCTCACGAGCAGGCTATTCCGTTGATCGGATCAACTGGAACCCTCGTCGTCGTAAGCGACGGAGTGCCAACAACATTTTGCATTTACTTAGGTTCTTCATCAGGTCAGGCGGATGCCTCTCCTACCACACACACACACACACAAACACACACATTTTCACATGCACATACGTGCACGCACACGCAGAGACACACATATATACATATATATATATCGATGTTTGTTTTTATGTCAAGGTACGATAAGAACAACTTCCTTCGGGTATATATATATATATATATATATATATATATATATATATATATATATGTATGTATGTATGTATGTATGTATGTAATATATTGAGAGGATCGTTTCGCCAATAATAATCCCACTGGTTCCATTCATTCCTTTGTTATCAATTAATTGCTTTGTTATATAACCAAACAATTAATAGATCACTTCCTTTATCGGGCAAACCATCAAGGAAGGGAGATTCCACATTCGAGTTACCACTATTTCCAGGTCTTTGTATTTTGAAAGTTTCTCCATTTCTTTTAGGGAAACGTTGTCATCTGCTGGTATTGATGCATCAATTAGAAAGCATTTCTTTTATTAGAAAGCATTTTTTTATTAGAAAACATTATTATTATTATTATTATTATTATTATTATTATATGTTTGTTTTTGTCCTTTGTATCTGTACAAGTTGACTCCAGAGACCTCAAGAGACAGAAAGTTAGAGGTTCAAGTTGGTATTATGACTAGGGTGCAATAATTTTGGTTTTCCACAGAGTATTGTTCAAGAGAATGCCTGTCAAAACAAAAAAATTAGAAGTTTGTTTCAAAAACCAAACTTCTAATTTTCTTATGTTTTGATTTCTAAGTTGTTGTCTCTTGAGGTCTCTAGGTGAGACTGTACAAATACAACATGTACAATACAAAACAAAAGCCAAACATATAATAATAAAATAATAATAATAATAATAATAATAATAATAATAATAATAATAATAATAATAATAATAATAATAATAATAATAATAATATTAAATAACACCGGTATTATTTCACCCAAGAATAACAACCGAGAAGTACGTACTGTAAGCTTGTTAAGAAAAAAATACGAAGATATGAACGTGCAAAACAATCTGACAACAGAAATAAACGAACCGGTACCCTACGAAAACGACGACCGTCAAAATAAAGGGCCGGACGTTGTTCCTCATGTCCCGCAAACAAAACCAAAACGGCATAAATGGACACGTGAGGAACACATTTCGATCCTACACGCCTATTTCACAGCAGTACTCTACCCAAAAAACGAAAACGCAACAACACATACATATAAAACATGGAAGAAAAATAATGTAAATATAGACCTCGATAAAACAATGAACCCTAACAAACTAGCTAACATAAGAAGATATATTCTAAAAGCAAAAAAAATATCAGAAATAGAAATAGAGCAATTGAAAGAAAAAATACATCAGGAAAATCTAGATAGTAGTCACACAGCAATGCCAAATAATAATATAAACACTGAGATTGCAAAACACGAGGACAAACGTAACATGCCCGGCAAAAACGAAGTAAACAAAAAACAACAAACCCAGACCGTAGAGATGTATAATAGTGTACAAAAAGCACCAATCCAGAACACCACAGACAAACATATGAATGAAAAGGAAGGCAAAACAAATATAAAGCCTGGAAATAACGAAGGGAAACCTAATAATTACGATACTATGAAAATGAAAATAACCGAAGAACTGAAAACCACAGATCTTAGAATGGACCACAGATTATATCTCCCAAAAATCAAAATAGACAATAAAAGAACATCAATAATAAATAGCATAAACCTGGCCGTCACGGAACTAACAACCACAGAAACAACAGGCAATATCACTGAGCTAAATGACATGATATATGCGGCAGCCACTGCAGCCACAAAAGAAGCAGGATACTCACTCAAACCCATCCGAACAGGAGTTCTACCACCCAAACAGACCTTGTGGATAAATAACATCCAGAACAAAATTTAAAAAAAGAGAAAAGATTTATCGATTCTCAACGAAATTAGTAAACAATCAACACTACTAAGTAACAAGAAGAAAACAAAAATACTGTACAAATACAGCATTACAGAAAAAGACTTACCTGAGGCAAAAGAAAAACTAAAGCAAGACATCCTTGCCAAAGCACAGAGGATCCGCCGGTATGAGAAACGCCAACGTTTCTTTGAACAAAACAAACAGTTCAAATCCAACCCCAAAAAACTCTACCAAGAACTGGGTAAAAATAAAATAGACATTACTTCAGCACCAACAGCAGAAGAACTAGAGAAATTCTGGAAACAAATATGGTCGGTGAAGCAACAACCCCAAAAAAGGACCATTAAAACAACGAACTTAGCACCTGAGCAACTCTGGGCCCCTATAACAACTGAAGAGGTCACCCAGACACTACAAAGACTAAGCAACTGGAAAGCACCTGGACACGACAAGATCCCCAATTTCTGGTTAAAACACCTGCCAGCAATGCATAAAAAGCTGGCAGAAAACTTTAACAACATAATAGCAGATCCAGAAACAATGCCTGAATGGCTCACAAAAGGGAAAACCATCTTAATCCCCAAATCCACGGAAACGGAGAAACCACAAAACTATAGACCTATAACCTGTCTCCCTACGATCTACAAAGCCTTTACTGCAATAATATCGCAGAGAGTGAGTAAACACCTGGAAAATAACAACCTGTTTCCAGAAGAGCAGAAGGGATGCTGCAAGGGCTCATACGGCTGTAAAGATCAATTATTGATCAATAAAGCCATAACTGAAGACAGCCGCAGAAAGAAGAAAGGCCTCAGTATGGCCTGGGTGGACTACCAAAAGGCTTTCGACAGTGTTCCCCACACGTGGATTCTGGAAACACTAGCCATAAACAAGGTGGCACCAATTATCATAAAATACATAGAGCACTCAATGAACAAATGGCAGACAGTGCTACAGCTCCAAACAAAAGAGGGACTTGTGAAAACGAAAGCCATCCCCATTAGAAGAGGAATATTCCAGGGAGACACGCTCTCTCCACTCCTGTTCTGCCTGGCACTCACACCTCTAACAGAATTGCTAAATAGAACTGGATGCGGTTACAAATGCTATGGAAAAACAGTCAGCCACATATATGGATGACCTAAAATTATATGCAAAAAACGACAAAGAGCTAGAAACACTACTACAGACAGTACACGGCTTTACCAAGGAAATAGAAATGAAATTCGGATTAGGAAAATGTGCCAAAGCAACCCTGAAAAGAGGAAAATTAGTTAAAAGTAGCAATATAACACTAGATAAAGCCAATGAAATAAGAGAACTAGACGAAAGCCAACCATATAAGTATTTAGGAGTCAATGAACTAGATAGGATACAACATACACAAATGAAAGAAAAAATAAAGAAAGAGTACTATAGACGAGTTAGATCAATACTAAAAACAGAGCTCAATGCTAAAAACAAGATAATGGGTATCAACACTTTAGCTGTCCCAGTTATAAGCTACAGCTACAACATCCTTAACTGGACACTAAACGAACTATGTAAAATAGACAGGAAAACAAGAAAAATAATGACAGGATATAGGATGCACCACCCAAAATCTGACATAGAAAGGCTATATATACAACGCACAGAAGGTGGCAGGGGTCTTATACAGCTAGAAAACTATTATAAAATAACCACCATAGGACTGCAAAAATACCTACTCCAGAAGCAAGGGAAACTAATACAAATAGCCACAAAACACGAGCAAAACAAAAAACTGTTTTCAGTATTTAAGGAAGCTGACAAATACAAACAAGAAATCAATCTACCTAACAAATACGAAGAAGAAGAAGAAGAAGAAACAACAAAAGCTATAAAACAAATGAAATCCAAACTAAAACTAGAACAGCAACGGACCATGATAAAACGATGGCAAGAAAAGCCCCTACATGGTAAATACTGGGCTAAACTAAATGCGAAAGAAATAGACAGAGAAAAATCCCAGCAATGGCTGAGAAGCTCAGGACTCAAAGCAGAGACTGAAGGATTTTTAATTGCTGCACAAGACCAAAGCGTCCCCACCAGAAATTACCAAAAACACATAATGAAAAGAAATATAACAAGTAACTGTAGAATATGTGGAGATCGACAAGAAACAATAAATCATATTATCTCTGGCTGCCCAGTCCTGGCTAAGAAGGAATATATTCACAGACACGACAGAGCTGGGACCTATATACACTGGAAGCTATGCCAACATTATGGAATAGCAACAGAAAAAAGATGGTATAAACACACGCCAGAAAAGGTCACAGAAAACGAGAAAGCAACCATACTCTGGGATATGCCAATACACACAGATAGAGAAATTAAGGCAAATAGACCAGATATAGTTGTCAAAGATCATGAAGGAAAAAAATGCCTTCTAATTGATGTTTCAATACCAGCAGATGACAACGTTTCTCTAAAAGAAATGGAAAAACTTTCAAAATACAAAGACCTGGAAATAGAGATAACTCGAATGTGGAATCTAAAAACAGAAACAATTCCTATCATAGTAGGTGCCTTTGGTATAATAAAAAAATATTCAGACAAATACATAACAAAAACACCAGGACTTACAAATATATATAACATACAGAAAATTGCACTACTGGGTACTGCACACATTCTACGCAAAACACTTTCAATACAGTAAACATAAGAGCACCACAGCAAACCACAGCACATACCCAAGGCGCACAGAGCTGCGCTCGGTAGTGAAGTGAAAGCACGTTATAAAAATAAAACTACTGAATAATAATAATAATAATAACAACAACAACAACAACAACAATAAAAAATAATAATAATAACAACAACAACAACAACAGCAACAACAACAACAATAATAATAATAATAATAATAATAATAATAATAATAATAATAATAATAATAATAATAATAATAATAATAATAATAAATGCCCGTATGAAGTGCCAGGCAGTGGCTTTCATGGCTTCTGATCTTAACTGATTGGAAGTGGTATCATATAATAGTTTGACTATTAATTCTGCCATGAAGTGAAACTATTGGGCCGGCGGACTTCCAAGATATAGACCCCCAGATCATCACATATCCTCCTCCATGTTTAACAGTTGGAAGAAAAGAAGTCTGGGTCAAATGCTTCTTTTGGCTGTCTCCACACGTATACTCGCCCGGTGGTCGGAAATATACATATTATTATTATGTTGTTATTTTTCTTCCTTCTTCAAATTTTCTTCCATTTCTCGCCGAGTGTTTTCCGTACACCTAGGGCAGAGAAACTCGTTGTATGCATTCCCAGTTTACACACGCAAATTCACATGTAAAACATGTATTTAAGAAAAAAAATAAAAATAAAGAAAAAAATTCATGAATGGATGTTGTTTTCACAGCGATAATGCTCTTCTCAGTACATGGGTCGTTCCAGTTAGCACGATTTTTTGCACTTCCTGTAGGGATGGTAAGCCTGGTATCATTTTCAAATAGGTTTCAGTACCTTCTTTTATCATTCCTAGAGATCCTACAATCACTGGTATGGTAGTTGCCTTGAGGTGCCACATTTTTTCAATTTCTATTAGCAAGTCTTTATATTTACTGATCTTGTCAAATTCTTTCGCCGATATATTATGATCGCAGGAAATACTCATGTCAACTAATAAACACATCTTTGTCTGATCTTTTATAATAATATCCGGTTTATTAGCTTTTATAGCCTTGTTGGTATGTACGGGGAAGTCCCAGAGAATCGATACATTTTCTCCCTCAGTCACAGCTTCAGGATGGTGTTTATACCATTTGTCAGCGGTTTTGATTTTATAATGCTGACATATTGTCCAGTGTAAATACTGGCCAACTTTGTCATGTCTTGTTTTATATTCTACAGGTGCTAAGACTCTACACCCTGAGATTAGGTGGTCTATAGTTTCAATTGCATCGTTACAAAATCGGCATTTTGGGTCAGCTCCATTTTTTATCACATTGGCTTGGTAGTTCCGGGTTAATAAGCTTTGGTCTTGAGCAGCCAATATGAAACCTTCACTCTCTGCTTTTAGCCCTGAACTTCGTAACCACTGATGCGTGCGTTTCTGGTCGACATCAGCTTGTTTGCTACGAGCCACATACTTGCCATGCAGAGGTTTCTGTTCCCATCTGCTAGCTAATTTTCCATGTGCTTTTGTCTTTGCAATTAATTTTATTTTCTTTGCAGCAGCAGTTGGCGCATTTCCTTCAACCTGATCAAGTTGGTGGGTATCTAAGAGTTCGGTAGCGAATTTTTTGCTCTCTTTCAGAATAGAGTGAAGTTTTTTCGGTCTTTCATGTTTTTCAACAAGTTTCAGCATCCAATCGTTGGTTGTTTCAAGGTATTTGGCCAGTCCGATTGTGGTGGTTTTGTATGTAAGTTCAAGCTGGATCAAGCCTCGACCTCCCTGAGCTCTGGGAAAGTAAAGACGATCCACGTCTGCCTTTGGATGGTGCATCTTATTTTATAATTATTATTATTATTATTATTATTATTATTATTATTATTATTATTATTATGATTGTTATTATTGTTATTATTATTATTGTTGTTATTATTCAGTAGTTTTATTTCTATCACGTTCTTTCACTGCACTACCAAGCGCAGCTCTGTGTGCCTTCGGTATGTGCTGTGGTTTGTTGTGATGCTATTATTTTCATCGTATTGGAAGTGTTTTACGTAGGATGTATGCGGTACCTAGTGTGCTATACGTATGTGCATGTATATGTATGTCCGTGTACGTATATACATACGTACAAGTATAGATAGATAGATAGATAGATAGATAGATAGACAGACAGACAGACAGACAGACAGACAGACAGACAGACAGACAGAGACAGGCAGGCAGACAGAAAGACTAACAGGAAGGCAGAAAAACAGATAGATTGATAAAGAAATAGATAGCTATCTATGTATATGTTTATGTTTACATCGATGCAAGTGTAAATATATATGTAATATAAGTGTAAATAATCTCTCTCTCTCTCTCACTCTCTCTCTCTCTCTCTCTCTCTCTCTCTATATATATATATATATATATATATATATATATATATATATATAGACAAATACATGTAGATATATAGATATATATGTACATATATGTGTGTGTGTATGTGTTAGTGTTTATTTGTGTGTGTGTGTATGCACTGAAATATGATTCAAAACAAGGCAACACACACTCATTTGTGTCCATTATTCTATTATATAACCATTGTGTGTATCCCTATATTGCGGTATTATTCACAGAAAATTCCTTCTAAAATAAGATATTCAAAATCAATACTGTTCGCCAACTGAATGAAGTTCTCTTTCAAAATTCGATTTTTTAAAATATTTTTGGATTAAAAGGAATAATTATATTTTTTTCTGACAATTCTTGCTCGTTGTAAACTATTCTCGGTTTACAGA
>NC_142933.1:17982273-18014773 GCF_046866305.1 Octopus bimaculoides
GGTTTTGAATTAATCTTTGTATGATATGCTACGTGTGAGCTGTCATCAAATGTTTTCAGTGTCTGTGCCAGATTGAGACAAAAAAACTTACCTTCCTGTTTGCAAGAGGGACTTATCTTAGACAAACGTTGTCAAAACGTTCAGTTATATGTCAAAAATATTTCCGATATACAAACAATAATACATCTTATTTCATGAATGTTTGTTGTTACTGTTATTAATGCCATCATCGGCATATTATTATTTCTTAAATAATTTCTTTAATATCTTTCTTTCTTTTTTCAATTTTGACTATGTATTTTTATTTTCTGTTTATTTATTTTTCCTGTTTTTTTTTATGTTTAACGTTTCATGTTTTATTTGTAAGTCTTTGTTTCTTCAATTA
Source organism: Octopus bimaculoides (assembly GCF_046866305.1). Taxonomy (NCBI): domain Eukaryota; kingdom Metazoa; phylum Mollusca; class Cephalopoda; order Octopoda; family Octopodidae; genus Octopus; species Octopus bimaculoides. Next base: position 17,982,659 of record NC_142933.1, read on the forward strand.
TTTATCTATTTACTTTTGAAATGTGTCTACCTTCCGAAAAATAAAATGGACGAATAGATACAAAGTATTGATATCTGATAAAAGTGTATGGTCTTAATTTTAAAGCGAAGATAAAATCGAATAAATCCACTTCACTGGGGCTTAGCTTTTCTCTCCTTCTAACATCCCTGGAGGGGAAAGAAGCAAAATTCATCAAAACGAGAAACGACCTCAAAACTTAACGAGCCGTAACCAAAAGCTGGAAGTCATTTCTCGAGTGTCAATACAATCGGCTACTCTACCGTCCTAGAAAGGTGCTAAATATCAACGTAGAAATAAATACAAGGCTACTTTTAAGTATTTTGTTTCTCATTATTGTTCTTGTTCATGTTTTTGCTGTTCTTCTCGCTGAAGTGTTTGTCTTTTTTTTATTTTCTCGAAGAAAGACAGACGTAGATGAATGTAGCTTCACATTTATGAGTTTTGTAATTCTCTTTTTCTTTCTTTCATTTTTTTATATTCTTTTAATGTCTTACTCATGGCTCTTTTCAAGACTCCTGATGCTGATGGGATGAAGTAAGAAGCTATATTTAGACATAAGTCTCACAGATTTTTTAATTACTTTTGTTTTAACTAAACAGTTTGAAACTTCGTATACTGGTGGAATGTCTCACACAGAACACGGATAACTTTGAACATTTTTAACAAAATTTGGTATTCTAGAAGTCACTTCGTGATAAAGTTGTCGTGTTTGGGTAATTTCAACCAATCAACAACGTGTATTCGGTTGCAGAAAGCTACTGCTGTTTGCGATAGTTATCGAAGAGGAACAACTTCCGGGTCATCTCTACTAAATGTCACCACTCTGTTCTATTTACTTTATTGTTTACTGCCTGTGTTGCATATTACACGCCTTTTGTTTTTTTCTTTGGTTCTCGCATCAGAGTAACCAGTAAACATCGAAGTATCAACACCAAGAAGGTAGAAATATTATTTACATACATTTATGTGTTTTAGCCACACATAAAGCGCACTGGTGTTTAAAAGATCTATAGAGCTACGAGTCTGCAACTAGGTGTTTTGTTGTTGACGTGTATGTAGCTTCAAAATGCCTTATTTTACAACAAATGAGATGTATTGTTATCGTCATGATTTCGTCTTATTATAACCAACAACAAACAAAATTAGATTAAAATAAGATTATTAAAACATGAAGGTAAAACAAAACAAATAGCGACATATACACCGGGAAATACGGTAACTGTAGTGGCAGTGACAAGTTCACTCGCTGGTTGCTAGTTGACAGTGTAGAAGGGAGGGAAAGATTAAGGAATGCACAGTGCTTGACTAGAAAGGATAAAGGATAAAGGTTGCATCGTCTTCGTTCAACATACGAATAGAACAGAGTGGTGACATTTAATAGCGGTGACCCGGAAGTTGTTCCTTTTCGATTACTATCGCAAATAGCAGTAGCTTTCTTCAACCGAATACACGTCGTTGGTTAGTTGAAATTACCCAAACACGACAACTTTAACACGAAATAACTTTTAAAATATCAAATTTTGTCAAAAATGTTCAAAGTAAACTGTGTTCTGTGTGACACATTCCACCAGTATACGCAGTTTCAAACTGTTTAATTTTAAAAAATTAATTAAAACATTTCTGGGCCAAACTGAACAGATCCAATATGATCGCTATAAACCCGAAAATACAAGCGGCCCACTTTTCCCACTGTTCTATTGACCAAATTTCGTTCACAAATATTTAATTCACCTGTGGCTATGGAAAGAAGACACCCAAAATCTTGCTTAAAGAGACTGGAACCTGACTGTTGTTATTACAAAGTAAACTTGACCAACTACTGTTAGTCATTGCACCTATTTGTCACACTACGAAAGGATAGGAAGCAAACCAGACAGACAGAATGGCTAATGGCTGAGTTGATAAAATTCTGTGCTGCCCACTGAATAAACAATGTAAACTCTGAAAATGTATGGTGAATGTCGTTATGCTGTCTCCATGCACGACATACTAAACTCGTATCACTTCAATCCTCTTACGTTCAAATAAATACGTAGGGAGTGTTATATCCATATAAATGTAGTCTCCTTTTGAAATCAATGGCTTTGATTACGCTACTTGGCTTCTTGTGAACTTGGAATGAAGATCAAACAACAACGTTTCGTCTATGTTCTGATTCGCCTGCTTCTCCCCAATTTGCCGAACTATACCGACAGAAAGTTGAACAAGATTGCAAATTGTGCAACTCAGCTTCAGTGAGCGTTGATGGGACATTAGATAAGTTGAATTTCGGCGCCATTACAGGCTGTTTTTTAGTTTTTTTATTTTTGTTTTCTTTACTTTTCCCAAGGAGTAAAATATTTAAATGTAAGAATAAGGTTTGTATTACAAAATGTAGGAATGCAGTATTTATTTCCTATTTTGTTCTAAGTTTTCCCTTCAATTTCAAAGACCCTAAACACATGACGCAGCGCTTGCAAGCACGTGATATCCTGATCGATTACCCGACTTGCCGGTACTTTCAACTGGTATTAACATAAGCTTTAAAAAGATTACATTGAATTTCGTTTCTGCACATCTACCACCTTCGCAAAAAAAGAAAAAAATGTTTCTATTTTGGTTATAATTTTGTAAGATCATTAAATGTTTTCTTTAGTCAGCAAGACAGCTGTATATTTGGTTATAAAACTTACATTGACAGGATAATATATCACAAACATACGTCAACGTGTACTGCGATGCTAAGATTAATATACACCCTTGCACTAACACTACATCATTTCATATATAGAGGAGGAGAGAGATAGAGGGAGTCAGATACATTGATATAGCTATAGATATCAATGTATATGTATATATATATATATATATATATATATATATATATATATATATTCATTTATATATATATAAATATATATATATCTATACGCACACACACACATATATATATATATAAATATATATATATATATATATATATATATACATATATATATACATATACATATATATATATATATATATATATATATATATATATATATATATATATATATATATATATATATATATATATATATATATATATATATATACGCTTACGTAAACAGATTAAAGTGGCATAGCTTACACAGATATACATTATATGCATACATATATACAAAACACGCGTACGGATATACGTGAGTTCATGTATGTGTGTGTTTGTGCGCATAAAATGTGTGAGTATATTGTGATAAATATACACACGCATATATATATATATATATATTTGTAATATATGCGCGTACATATATATACGTGTGTGCGTTTGTGTGTGCGTGTATACCTCTGTGTGTGTAAGTATATATCGATCACAGTGGATGGTATGTGTGTATATGCAAGATAAGTCACCTTATGTATGTTTAATAACATAGATAGGCTAATGGGTAAAGGCGCCATAAATGTAATTATATATTCAGACGCACACAACCCCACACATATGTACGCGTAAATACATACCTATATATATATATATATATATATATATATATATATATATATATATATATATATATATATATATATATATACCTATATATATATATATATATATATACCTATATATATATATATATATATATATATATAGAGAGAGAGAGAGAGAGAGAGAGAGAGAGAGAGAAAGAGAGGGAGAAAGAGAGAATGAGAGAAACATACAAAGACAAGCGCAGTATGATAGAAAATGTAGATATTCCATTTATAAATAAGTTTACCGTGTGCATTGCACACCCATATTTGTGTGTGGGAGCGAATGTGTGAATACACACATACACACACACACCTATACATATGTATATATTCATGCAATACATACATATGTATGTATGTATGTATGTATGTATGTATGTATGTATGTATGTATGTATAGACACAGGCAACACAAACACGTTGAGTTATGTCTGCGGAAACAGAACAGATACGCACCGGTACAAACACAGATTCGTCTGTTTATGTCTGCATAGGAATGAGTATATGCGCTGCGTAATGTTGGGGTGAGATGTGGGAATATTTTAGCAGACCAATTAATCATAGGAAAATCAGCCGATTTAGTTCGAGATCAATATTACATTAGAGAAGATTACTAATTAATATTTTTGTGTGAAAATAGAGAAAGAAGGAGAAAGACCGAGTGAGTTACATATACAGATAGTGTGGTAGACAGAAATAGAGAGGACAACAAATGCACAGACAGATAGTGACGGTGCGAAATGAATATCAAAGACAAAGATATTGTCTTCAGTTAAGCGATAAGGAAGGGGTGAGTTATTACATTTGAAGACACACAAATTGTATGGTGATAATGCAGTCTAAATATTGTATTTGTAGAAGTTTATGGCAGCGAATTAGTAGAAATGGTAGAGTGTCAGATGAAACACCTTTTATTATTGAAGTATGACTTGAAGTGTGAAGCATGCATCGTTGTTTCAAATCAAGTCAGTATTGATGACGTTGTTTATTAGATATGGCTTTATTAAAAAGCATGCTTTGCAATCACGTGTTTCCGAGCTCTATTCAAATACGCAGCAACATAGGAAAAGTATCTTCTAGAATAGCTTCCGCTCGATTTAACACCTACACTTCGTTCTGAGAAACATTCATCAAAATAAATCGTGTTACGAGTATTCAGTCCAGGCCTCCAAAGACGAGATTTCTTTCTCACTTTTTCCAAAACTAGTCTCAGAGGCTTTGTATAAGAGCATTAGCGTTACCCATTTTCCTCTGGTCGAACCCCCAAGAAGTAGATTCGATGAATGTTTAATAAATATTAATTATTCATTGAACTCCATAGTGTCCACTGTATCATTTACAATCCTACACTGTGAAAGTCGGCTATTGATTTCGACGAATACAATCGATAATTCTAGAGAAAAACATTATGATCTGTATAAATCAGTGAAACTATGCACTGCCGATCAGTATTACAAAATGTCGAATACAGTTGTAGAAGTTGCTGTTATTCACAAAGGACAGCAGTGACTTACACATATGGGGTCCTGTTAAAGAGATTCTATGAATGATTAGAATGCAGCAAAGCAAGATATAGCTGAATGGTATGGAGCAGAGACTTATAGATAATTGCTCTGCTAATAGACAAAGCAGATTTAATAAAGCAACGTCAAAACTTTCTAATAATCACATAATCACAGGTGCAAATATACCACATTTGAACTGGCGATGCCAGTGATTGACTATGTCGTATGATGGTGCATCGTCACCATAAATGTCTTTTATTTCATTGAAAGTCTCTTTTGGTGTACGTCCTTTCAATTATAAGAACCTGGTCACTGATCTGCATATTCAACTGCCTTCACTTTAACCCCTTAGTACACTTCAGCAGCCGTAAAAGACAAACAAATGCTAGTGGAAAGCTTCAATTTACAATGTTACATGTAGAGACATGTATAATTACACCTGCACAAGTTCTGTTTCCTGCAATAACCGGAAATGGGTCAGGGGAAATCTCTAATGAACACCTCTCGTATGCATGTAGGCATGCTTGTATGTATTTGAAGTACAGACGAGCAACATAGATTTTTACAGGGAAAGCGAAGAGACAGCAAGAACGGTCGTGAAGAACTCATAATCAGTTGTCAACAGGAAATCGTTGCAATTTCAGCATCTAAGGCAATATTGTTCACTCTAACGGTAACTACAACCTCTCATAGTTGGCAAAGTACAGTTGCGTCCATACGGAAAAAGTATTACAAGCACAAAATATGCGTATGTAAGATGGGTGACAGTAAAATGCAAAACAAAAGGGAGAATGTAAAATCTTACATTCAAAAAGACGCTAAGAAGGCAACTTGTGAGCGGCATACAGAACGTAGAAAAAAATAATAATAAATGAACAGGGAAATATAAACATAAGTGTATGGCTTAACAGGAGATTTTAAATACTAAAATACAAAGTGAAACGAACAATGAAAATAAACAATTTAATATAATTCATGAAAAATGTGAGATCGGGGCGAAGAAGAAGCCAAGAACAATAAGAGGAAACAGGAGATATTTCTTTATTCACCGCCTGTGCTACTTTCTGCTATTATATTTTTATATAGATCGTCCTCTATCGATAGAAAAACTCAAAGTGTTTATTGTTGAGAAAATATTTTACGATGTTCTGTAATAGTATTTCGGTCATAAGTACCTTGTCATGCTTAATAATAAAAAGATGATAGATATGTTATTAGATATGCATATATGGTATTTTATACAGAAAAAACTTAGATGGATTTAGAGGGAAATCGATGGCAGCTACATTTCCTAAATAAGATGTATGAAAAATTCCAAGTTGTGAAGCAAGAAATGTTTCAATAAAGTTGTTTATTTTACAAAATTTATACTATATTATCGAAATAAGCAATGCTGACGATGGTAAATGGTTGTGACAGTAAATAGACAGTTAAGGAGAAGAAATATAATACAGATTTAAGACAATGTGAAAAAATGTTCCAGAGCTTTCTGTCGTTGAATATGGTTCATGTTGTTATAGTCTAAAGTTAAAATCATGGAGGATAGACAGTGAGATGTATATGAGAAAATAGATTAGAACATTCTAAAATAATGAAACGACTAGGAAGTAAACATTGAGTTAGGTTACAGATAAAGGAATAATAATTTATTTTTGTAGGGAACTACTTTGTTGTAGAAGTAAATAAAACCATTAAGGAATGGTACAAAATAATCTGGAAGTTTTGAAGCCAAAAGAATTTGTGGGTATTAGGTAGAAGTTAAATATAAAATTTTAAAATAAGGTTGTGTTAGAAGAACGTATGTGAAAGTACGCCTATTGGTATATCATATACGATTTATAATAGAAACTAAATATGTTAGTGCAATCATGTGTAAGGTGATTGAAACTTAGATAAGTACATAGAGGTGGAGTCGATGAAAGATTTGGCGTTACAGTCTTTAAATCTGAACGGGTTTTGTTGATTCGGCTTTGCAGAGCAAATGACGAACGATCACTTTTGTTTCTATTTAACTTTACAGAAGGGAACATCATGGTATCAACCTAAAATATTAACAGATATGAGCTTTCCAAAATTTTATGAACCGGCACATTAGCATACAGAATTTAGATATACCACTTTCTGTATACCAGGAAGGAGGATAAATATATATATAAATATATATAGTAATGCCCTTAATATAAATAAATAAATATATATAAATACCTATATATATATATGTACATATATATATATATATACATATATATATACATATAGACATAAATATATACATATATATATACATATATATACACATATATATACATATATGTATATATACACATATACATATATATATGCATATATACACATATATGTTTATATATATATATATATATATATATATATATATATATATATATATATATATATATATATATATATATATATATATATATGGGTTTCAGCCAAGTGGCTGTGGTCATGCTGGAGCACCACCGTGATTTTCTGTCTTTATGCTTTGCTCTCTTGACGTTCCTTGCATGGCTCTTCTCCTGCATCTGATATAGTCCAATCAAGAGTTTTGATGGCACATCTGGTGTATAAGAGAATTTGACATCGCTGCCTTAAACTGTGTTTCATTTCGAGCCATTGGTTCGTCTGGTATCGTGGAGAGGAAAGCGTCGAGTTTTGTCTTGAAGACCTCCACATCCGTGTCTTGCAGGTCTCTCAAATGTTTTGGCAGGGCATTGAAGAGCTGAGGTCCTCTGAAACCGAGGCTGCTGCAGTATCTCGTTCTTATGTGAGATGCAGTGGACGGCACCTTTGGCACCGTGCAGTGGCGACCCGTGCGTGCGGGCATTCCTGTAGTACTTGATGCCAAAGTTTGGCACCAGTCCTTCCAGTATTTTCCATATGTATATTATTACATATCTCTCCCGCCTGCGTTCCAGGGAGTAGAGACCTAGTGCCTTCAGTCGCTTATTCAAAATTATATTTTAGGGTATCTAAGAGATACCACCACGCTGGAAATAGCAGTCAAAGCTTAACTCTAACACGACAATAAATGTCCATATATCACCAGAAGAGAAGACGAAGAGACAAAATAAACCAGTAATTTTTGCTAGTTTATTTTGTCTCTTCATCTTATCCCCTGGTAATATATGAACATTTATTGTAGTTTTAGAGTCAAGCTTTGACTGCCATTTCCAGCATGGTGGTATCTCTTAGATACCCTAAATCGTAATTTTAAATAATTATTACCTTTGATGGTTTTATTCCCATGCTGACCACTTGATAAAATCGGTATTTAAATATCGATCTTATCCTTATATATATATACATATATATATATATATATATATATATATATATATATATATATATATATATATATATATATATATATATATATATATATATATATATATATGAGAATTAGTTAGTGAAATTCATTCATAGGTCATAAAAGATGATGTACATGGCCAATACCGATGTAAACAGGTATATATTGAAAGTTGTTTGGTGCGATTATACAGAAGCGGTTGGATATGTATGTCTTAATTGTGGTGGGAATATAGATTGGCTAATTGTTAACCTAGATAACTAATTGTGGACTTTGATTAGAAGTTGATCAACGGCAGAATTTATTGAAGAGCTAACCGTTAATTGCGAACGAATATGGCTTGGTAACATGTAGTAAATATCTGGTAGTTCATTTAAGTGTCAGTGTGGATGCGAGCAGACATAGATACCAACTCCACTCTCTCACACTTTGACTCATCAATACAAGCAGGATCTGATAGCTGCAAGGAGAGAGCATTCCGTTAAGTAGACTGTGTCGATGTGAAATTAATTGCTTTGCTCAAAAATACAAGTTGCAACCCGATCCAAGAATTGAACTGACATTATGGCCACGCGCTTTCACTCTTGGTTTATAATGTAATGTAATCACACGAATTCACTAGATTTTTGATAAATTGCTTTAAAAAAATGCTGACAATCTTAATTCATCTAAGAATGCTGATTCACACAAAACTTTGCAATAAAGCTAGTTAGAAGATGGCTCAAGTTAAATTTCATAGAATTGCGCAAAAAAAAACGATTAGTTCACCATAAATGAAAAGCTATAAACGCTAAAAAAAAAGATACTGTACAACTTAAATGGTTACTCTAAATTAACTATTTTTCCTCATCAGTTAGTTTTGTCTTGCTTTTTTCAATATCTGTTGCAGTATTTGGTAATATACAATATTCTTAGTTCTTTTTGTGTCTGTCTAGGGACAAATTTGAACATAATAATCCATAAAGAACACGCTAAACAGTGTCAATCCAGACAATACTGTAGCCATTCTCAATACGTTGTGGCAGATTCAAACATGAGCATGTAATCGCTGCTTTTTTCCGTTTTTTTTTTTTCTTTTTTCCCTTTTTTCTTCAATAAGACAACGTCAAAGCTACATAGCCTATTGCCATTTGTCTGCGAAAGATGTTCCCCTATAGGATCTAGTGTTTTTCTTTCACAAAAAAAGTGCATTTTTTAAAAGGAAGTAAAAATTCTGAAAATAGGCTATAATACTGTAGCCTCCTAGTCTCATTGCTTTGAAGGTTTGATGTTGTGGAGAAAAAAAAAATTGGAGAAAAAGTTACAGAGGTTTAAAAATCGAGAAAACTGGGTATTTTTAGCCAATAGCAGAACAGAAATTTTATGCGTTTAGCGGAGCGGTGTCAACTGTAAGGTTGTACCCTATGAAATTTATAGTTTAGCGCCTGACCTGTTCATTGTAAGTTTCTAAATAAACAGAAATACCTAATAAAATCAATACATTTCATCTTACTGTTTCTTTTGTCTCTTCGTTGATTGTATGATTTTATTACTTTCTAATTTTTTTTTATATTAATATATTCGTCTGCATGCGTTTACTTTACGCGGACTTCAATATTATGTATATCTGCCATGTATTTATGTACATCACTAATATATGGATCTTTTTTAAAACGGGGGCCACATTTTTCATTAATGTTTTACGTAGTGTTTTTGGTACCGAAAGACTTTCAAACTTCGCAAACTTATCTATTTTGTGTTATAGAACAGAAAAATATTTTTGTATTCGAATTTATTTCATGTAAAAAATTGTCTTATTTCGATAATTTCAGCCAATCACTGACAAGTATTCAGTTGTTTACATTTACTCCTTTGGCTGATTAAGCGATGTAAAGCGTATTTAATCTCCATACCTTCGTTTTATTTGCTTTTTTCATTTTAAATTTGCTTTAACCCTAACCCTAACCCTAGGGTTAGGGTTAGGGTTAGGGTTAGGGTTAGGGTTAGAGTTAGGGTTAGGGTTAGGGTTAATTGTTTCAGAATCGTTTGTTTATGTAGTCGGCACTTAATGTATATCGGCTGAATGGACGTCAGTGATTGGTTGAAATTACAGAAATACGACAACTTTAACATGGAATAATTTATGGATTTCTTTTTTTTTTTAAGAAGACTAAGAGAAAAAGATGTTTTATATGACGCATTCTACCAGTGTTCCAAGTTTCAAAGTGTTTCGTTAATGAAAAATGTGGCCCCCGTTTTAAAAAAGATCCTAATATATAAATGCGTGTGTGTTTGTGTGGGTGTGAGTGTTTGTGTGAAAAAGGGACGTCGTCTCCTAAACTCCAAAGTTGAGTAACGTTTTCAATCTTGTATTTGTAAACTACGATAAGAATAACACTGGTCAACAAAGAATTTGTCCCAAGGAAAAGAATACCTGTAGCTTATATGTTTTTGCATGCAGAATTCAAAAATAATGTCAAATTATCTGTATCACCCACAGTTTCACTGTTTCACGATATCCCTTTCAGTTCCTGTTAACTGTACTAAATTTCAGTTAAGCTGTTGAAATGTGAAGCTAATGGTTTAAGAAATGCTCCGAATTTAAATTTTTATGAATAGAATTAATCTAGTGAAATCATAAATCCAGCTATCTGAGTCAATAAGTCCCCAAAATATATGAAATAAAAAAATATGTAACAATACTAACTGTGAAAAATCAACATAGACAACGGCGGCACAGACAACAGTGAACCGCAACACAGCGTGCAGTTGTCATGGTAACAAGCTGCTAATGCCAGGCTGTCTGTTGATTAGCTAAAATTACCCAAATTTCCCAACTTTAATGCCAAATAGCATCAGATTCTTTAATTTACGAGATAAAGTAATTGGTTGATCGTAATCAAAATTCAGTGTTGCACCGATGCATCAAAATTGAAAGCGATCTGATCAAAATTAAGGAGAGCTCATTTTCAGAATGAGAAAGACTAGATCCAACATTCTTACCTCAAATTCGAATATACATATATTATTACATAAATTTTAAAATATATTTATATTTTTAGATGTAGAAATAGATTTATTTCTCAAACGCGTGATAATGCTATAAATAGCGTGACCAGGATAAATTATCCAATTATTGCAGAAAAATACGTTACTAACCAGCCATGAGACTCGAACTCACATCTCTGTGATTAAGCGTCAAGTGTTTTACCATTAAACTAAACTGCCCAGTACCGAATTCTTCTGCAATTTTAGAACTTATAAATCACAGCGATGTGAGTTCGAGTCTCATGGCTGGCCAGTAACGTATTTTTCTGCATTATATGGATAATTTATCCTGATCACGCTGTTTATAGCATTATCACGCGTGTGACAAATAAATTTATTTCTGTATCTTACAATACATCTCAACGCTTCTAAAAAAGAACAAACTTTGTTTGTTTACTTTCATCGTAAAGTTATATTTATATTTATATATTATGACAGTGTTAATCAGCATATATATAAATGCTAAAATAATTTTTTCCTGAAATACATTTTGTAAAGATTAGAAAGAGTAAAGTAAGAAAGCAATTCAATTGAAGAAAATATTAACTCATATGTTTTGTACATATTTCCAGTCTTCAAATAGGGAGGACATTTTCCTTTTTTCTGTCTCTCTTTTTCTCTTTTCCTCTTGAAGGCTCGGTAGGTAGTAGCAGATCTGAAGAAATACTGTTTAAGGATGCAGAGAAATGTTTGGTTCTGAAGTTTGATGTTCTAAGCATCAGCAACATCGATATTTGCGCCTCTAATGAACAACACAACTTTAGAATTTTTCCCCTCAATAAATTCAGAGACAATTCAGCCTGTAATCAGCGCAATTAGCAAAGAATTATATTTTATCGCAAAATATAAACCTCTTTTGAATGCTACCACCACAGATGACACTACTACAAGGATCTTAGAATAATATCCACGCAAATATTAAAAACGATAGATATATTAGGAACAGTCGCTACCCATGAATTCATTTTGAAAAGTTCCTACCACTACTGCTACAACCACAATAGGTCACTTTTAGGTCCCTTGACCATTAAAGAAGATTCCACGAACAGCTCTACTACTGGGTGATAGCACTCCCGTCTTTTTCTCTTCATTTTTCTTTAACCTCTTCTTTTCCTTCATCCTCTTCCTTTCTTTCTTCTTCTCCTTCACCATCTCCTTCCTCGGTTGCTACTGCTGCTTATACCATCAAACTTCAGAACCAAATATTTCTCTGCACCCATAAACACTATTTCTTCAGATCTGCTACGACCTACAGAGCATTCACAATGGAAAAGATAAAGAGAGAGACAGATAAAAGAAAAATGTCCTCCCTATTTGAAGACTATGGAAATATTTACAAAACATTTCATTTAATTGTTTCTTCAACTTAATTGCTTTTCTTGTTTTGCTCTTAGTTAAAAATGTCGAAGAGACCGAAACCAGTACCAATCTTTACAAAATGTATTTCATGATAAAATTATTTTAGCATTTTGTGCCTCCTTGTCTTATATTTTTTATACATATCAACTCGTGTGTTAATTTTCAACCTTCTACGCACACACACACTAATACACACACACACACATATATATATATATATATGTGTGTGTGTGTGTGTGTGTGTGTGTATGTGTGTGTGTGTGTGTGTGTGTGTGTGTGTGTGTGTGTACAAGCATACAATTACAAAACGGTAAGTTAATAGTTTGAGCGCATGTAGCTTCGAGTACCTACGTAATATAACCTTTATATAATATAACCCTCCTCGGTTGACAAATATGTGTGTATTTATTTATATACACAGATAGACAGACGGACGACAGACAAATAGATAGTTAGATAGTTAAGGCGCAAGCTGGCAGAAACGTTAGCGCGCCGGGCGAAATGTATAGTGGTATTTCGTCTGTCAAATTCCGCCGAGGTCGACTTTACCTCTCATCCTTTCGAGGTCGATAAATTGAATACCAGTTACGCACTGGGGTCGATGTAATCGACTTAATCCCTTTGTCTGTCCTTGTTTGTCCCCTCTGTGTTTAGCCCCTTGTGGGCAATAAAGAAATAAGGCAGATAGTTAGATAGATAGATAGATAGATAGATAGATAGATAGATAGATAGATAGATAGATAGATAGATAGATAGATATAACAAAAGAGAATTATCCGCCTGTATCGTCTTACATACTTATATACAAATACACATACATTCACTTTTATGTATCATTAGAGTGCCTCTCTAAGATGTGCTTTGATTATATTTGATAATAACTTATTTTACAAAACAAGTGCCTTTCGGAATTTTCAAAATAATTCTATTATCCGTCTATATGTTTTTATAGGAATAAACACTCATTGTAAAACAACTTGTGTTTCATTTAATGTATTTTTTTTAAAATTCCAGTAGTGGGTGCTGTGCAAAATATACGGGTATGAGCTTTATAATTCTCTTTTTACTTTTCCTTTTGGGGGTTTGAAAAATACAAGATGACCATAAAGACACACACTATCCTGCAATATGTAAAATTGCTAACATTTTTCTTTTATCGCTGAACATGCTTGGCAACAAGAAGATGCTTCACGTGAACGGGAAATCCTATCCGGCTTCAGCAGGATGGTATTTCGCTCCACTATCTACTACAGGTTCGTGGTTCTCTAAATGAACATTTTCCAGGGAGATGGCTCGGGCATCGCGACCAATTGAATGGGCACCACGGTCACCAGATTTAACACGCATGGACTTTTTCTTCTGGGGCTACATTAGATCGCTTGTGAATTCTGAAAAGATTCGTGACCAAGGACATCTTCTTCAAAGAAATGTTGAAACGTGTGAACAAGTCAACGGCACTGAACTATTTGAAAGAATTCATCGCACTTTCAAATTCTGTATGAACACTTCTTCTAAACTACATGGCCAACACTTTAAACATTTGCAATTAATAATCTACTTCATTGTCAATAAAGCATACTTGATATCACCCATGGTGCGTGACTTTGCGATCATCCTGTATAATAATATGGGAAGTGTTACTTAGAGAAGTTGCGCATGATTAGCCAACTTCCCACCAAATTCATCGATTAATTGCCTACATTATAAATGCAATTTACCTACGCAACGCAATACAAGGAAACAAATCAACGTCTTCAGTTGCTTAGTTACATTAACAGTTGATATATTTGCATCCTTATCATAATTAAAATATACCAGCCCAATCTTCCGTTTCGCTAAATTTTGCCACATTACTTATCTATCATTTTACGTCCTTGTTCATAATGTAAGTGATTTAAATAATCTTCTATTAAAGACTTTCAATTCCCTAAATCAATACCTGATTTTTCGTTCATTTTCTTCTAATTGCTTATTACGATTTCCATTACTGCTTGTCTGAATATCTACGCCACTACTAATCCATGCTTAATCTGTTCTTTAAACTCTTAATTCTCCTCTTTATGAGTTTCTTATCCTCATAAATTATAAATCTATGCTCCTACAACTTTGCCTTTGTTCATTATCGTTATGTGTCAATTATTCCTCGTTTACGACTTGCCTTTATTTAGCTTACTTCATATCTTAAGTCGAAAAGATATGTTGTTTATATGACGTAAGAACTAAACTATTAATATTACAACTACTACTATTTTGTCGCTGCTGCTGCTGTTGTTGTTGTTGATGTTAGGATGGCGTGCTGACAGAATCGTTAATATGCCAGGTAAGATATACTTAACGGCATTTCGTTCGTGTTTTTGTCTGAGTTCAAATTCCACTGGGGCTGTCTTTTATCCTTTCGAGGTTGATAAAATAAATACCAGTCGTGCACTGAAGTCAGTTTAATCGACTTACCTCTTCTCCCGAACTTTCTTGTCTTGTGTCTATAGTAGAAAGTATTATTGTTGTTGTTTATATTATTATTATTATTATTATTATTATTATTATTATTATTGTTATTATTATTATTATTATTATTATTATTTTATTATTATCATTTAGGGCGGCGATCTGGAGGAACCGTGAGCATGCTGGACGAAATGCCGCTAAGCATTTTGTCCGTTTTTACGTTCTGAGTTCAAATTCTGCCGAGGTTAACTTTACCTTTCATCCTTTCGGGGTCAATAAAATAAGTATCAGTTGTGTACCGGTTTCGATGTAATCGATTATTCCCTCTACGAAATTTCAGGCCTTGTGCCTACAGTAGAAAGGATTATTATTATTATTATTATTATTATTATTATTATTATTATTATTATTATTATTATTATTATTATCATTATTATTATTATTATTAAGGCGGCGAGCGAAATGCCTAATGGTATTTCGTCTGTCTTCACATTTTGAGTTAAAATGCTACTGGGGTCCTCTTTGCCTTTAATTCTTTTGGGATCGATAAAGTAAGTACCAGTTACGCACTGTGGTCGATATAATCGACTTAATCCCTTCCCTCAAATGTGAGGCCTTGTGCTTCCACTAGTATTGTTATTATCATTATTATTATTATTAGTAGTAGTAGTAGTAGTACCATCATCGTTATCATTATTATTATTATTATTATTATTATTATTATTATTATTGTTATTATTATTATTATTATTATTATTATTATTATTATTATTATCTAATAACCACATACCGATCTAGTTATGACACTTTTCCAATGTTGTTAACATTTTTTTTTTTTGTTTGTTTCCTAATCCCAGAAAAACATATTTACTTTCGGTAATGTCTGAACTTTACCATCTTGATCTATCAAACTTTTACAAACTGTCTCTCTTTTGTTATTGCATTAATTCTTTCTTCAAAAAAAAAAACAACTAAGCTCTGTCACTTCCTCGCTTAAACTAATAAACTAATAAAAAACTGACGAGATGAAAAGAGTGTGAAGCTATATTTTTTTTTTTTA
The DNA here is from genome assembly GCF_046866305.1 of Octopus bimaculoides. Classification (NCBI taxonomy): domain Eukaryota; kingdom Metazoa; phylum Mollusca; class Cephalopoda; order Octopoda; family Octopodidae; genus Octopus; species Octopus bimaculoides. The sequence goes on from NC_142933.1 coordinate 17,998,896, forward strand.
ACTGCTTACCAACATGTATTTATTTGTTTGCCTTTCACACTTTGTAAACTTATTTAACTATATTTAGTTTCTCTCATAAGTTTCATATTTCTTTGCCTCTGCTTATACAGTATATAAAAAAAAACACTTTTCAAACACGAACCTTCTGACAAACCTTCGCTTTAATTTAATATCTAAACTTCATGCAATTTCTTTTCACGCAATTTCTTATCTTTTTCTAAAATTTCCATATTATTTCTGCCTGCCTCTAACGTTTTATTTTCTTCAACAACAAAATTAGTTCCTACGAAAATAACTTCTTCTTGTGCCTTCACCAGCAACGTTTCTCAGTGTTCACTTCCTAGGAGCTATATTATTTCATATGCTTCTATCTACTTTTCACAAATAAATTTTACTGTCTTCATCTCACAAACATCTATTTAAGCGTATAATATTTTTAACCAGTTTCAAGTACACGAATCTCTGACAGTCACCCATTTTCATTTTCTAATTAGCTTATCTCTTCTTTTTAATTGTCTTTCTATCTGTCACACTACAAACACCAACACCTCAACTGCTAGTTCGTTTCGGTAATATAAACTTTAATAATTGCAAAATTAATACATTATTACAAATTTTCCTCCTTTACAAATTTAAAAATATTCATTCTTATTAGGAAATTTAACTGTCAATTCATTTTACATTAAACTCCACTTGAGTTTCATTATCGAATAAATATTTTCTATATTTAAAAATGTACCAACTGAATCTTAATCGTTAAGCTTGGTAAAATTTGTTCTAACGGAAACACCTTGGCAAACTTTGGCACACGATATTCTATACGCGCACACACATGTAAATTACATAATACATTACGCACACACACACGCGCGCACACACATACACACACATATATATGTGTGTATGTGTGTGTGCATGTATATTTTCGCCATTTTATATTTTTATTTCGCGCATGCGCATTGTTTCTTTTGGATTTTTGGCGATTACACAGTCTAGTAGGATCCGTTGGGCACCGTCTGTTAGAATAATAGCACTATGACGCAATTTACTCTACCAGAAATTTGGAAACGACATGCTATACTGCTTGACATTCACACCGAAAGCTCCAACACAAACAGATGGTGAACACACAGAACAACTGTTGGCTTGCCGTGTCGCCAAAACAAATACCGAATGATAAAAGTCAACATCATGGTGTTTGGAGTGATCACTAATGATGGAGACGTTATTCCTCCATTCAACTTCTCAAACGGTGACACTCAACACGGAGGCCTACATCAAATTTCTGGAGGAGGTAGTGTTGCCCGGGGTAAAGTGGGTGGCTGCTGGAAGACCTGATGTTTAGCAACAGGATTCTGCATCATGCCACACAAGCAGGAGAAGGTAGTCATGACTGTCAGAGAATTTCTGTGACCACATCACCCCTAACATCTGGCCAACTAACTCCCCAGACTGCAACCCCCTTGACTATTAAGTGTGGGACACAGTTCAGCAAGAGACCAACAAAACCTCTTGTAACACCAAAGTTGAACTGAAGGCAAGAATTGTGGTAGCATTCACCTTGTGTCTACAGTAGAAAAGATTATTATTATTATTATTATTATTATTATTATTGAGTGAGAGAGCAGTGCATGCCATCAAAGTGATACTGGGGTAAAATATATGAGACTGGTACCCGGATGTTAAATATGTTGGAAGAAGACCTTGTGAGAACCTCGACAGTAGCTTACAGAATTAGCCGGAGGAAGTGAAATCGCAAGCTCTGGCAAATGAAATGCAAAATTACAATTTCTTTACTAGTCACTAACTTCCGATGAGATACAGGAAAATGCAAAGTGGTGGTGGTGGAAACTAGTGGAATTGTTAGTATGCCGGGCAAGATGTTTTGCGGAATTTTTTCTGGTTTCGTGTATCGACAACAAATTCCGCCGAGATCTACTTTGCCTTTCATCCTTTCGCGGCCGATAAAATAAGTACCAGTTGAGCACTGGGGTCAATGTAATTTATTGTGTCCTACCACCCTGAACTTTCTGGCCTTGTACCTAAATTTCAAACCATGATTATTAAGACGGCGAGTAAGACGGTGTGGTAACTGAATCGTTAGCACGACAGCCAAGATGCTCAGCGGCATTTCGTTCGTGTTTTCGTTCTGATTTCAAACTCCGCCGAGATCGACTTTGCCTTTCGTCCTTTTCAGGGCCTATAAACTAAGTACCACTTGAGTACTGGGGTCGGTGTAATTGACTACCTCCCTCCCACAAAACTTCAGGTCTTGTGCCTATTGTAGAAAGGATTATTAAGGCGGCGTGTTGATAGAACTGTTAGAGCGTCGGATAAGCTGCTTAGCGGCCTTTCCTCCGGTTTTTTTTTTATGTTCCGGGTTCAAATACTGATGAAATCAACTTTGCCTTTCAGTCCTTCGGCATAGATAATATAGAACACCAGGCAATTACTGGGGTTGATTTAATCATGTAACCACCTCCTGCAAAGTTGCTGACGTTGTGGCTAAATTCGAAATGATTTTAGGGGTTATCAGAGTCGCTAAAACGTCGAAAGTTGTCTGGTTGTATTTTTTCTGGCTCTTTATATTCTTTTCTACTGAAGGTAGAAGGCCCGGAATTTTGGGGGAGGGGGCCAGTCAATTAGATCGACCCCAGTATGCAATTGATACTTAACTTATGGATCCCGAAAGGATGAAGGGCGGAATTTGAACTCAGAACGTAAAGACAGACGAAATACTGCTAAGCATTTCGCCCGGTGTGCTAACGTTTCTTATCTCTTTATTGCTCACAAGGGGATAAACACAGAGGAGATAAACAAGGACAGACAAAGGGATTAAGTCGATTACATCGACCCCAGTGCGTAACTGGTACTTAATTTATCGACCCTTGGCGTACTAACGTTTCTGCCAGCTCGCCGCCTAGTCTTTTTATATTCTGAGACCAAATTCAGTCTCGGATTAAAAGACTATAAAAATTCGACTGGAATGATTATTCGATGTGATTCGATCAAGTGTGTCTTAATGTGGAACATACGTCTTCAATGCTAACAACAAGAAAATTTTTAGACTGCTACAAACTTATCCTTGTTTCAATGTCTTGCTTTTATAAAAGATGATTTTATATTCTTTTCTATTCTAGACACAAGGCCCGAAATTTTGGGGGAAAGGGCCAGTCGATTATATCGACCCCAGTACGCAACTGGTACTTAATTGATCGACCCCGAAAGGACGAAAGGCAAAGTCGATCTCAGTAGGATTTGAACTCGGTACGTAAAGACAGACGAAGGATGATTATATATTATAAAAATGAAGGACAAACTTTGATTTAAAGTGAAACTAAAAAAACACAAAATAATTTTCAAAATTCACGTCAACATTTAAAGCAATTAAAATCAGTGTCTAGCTGAATAAAAAGAATTTTTTCTTGTATCTATGTGTCTACGTGTATCTGTTGTCTAGCAGCTGTTTCCCGGATTTTTTTCTCTTAAGCCTGAATATTTATAACTTAAAACGATTTATTTGTTGTTATTTTATTTTTTACTTATTCAAACAATGATTTTTTTACTTATTCAAACAAATATTACCAGATTTGAAAGTATGGTAATCTCTCAGACTCACCTGTGGTTATGATTTAGAAAATGTCACAAACTGCCTATTGGCAGAACTAGTTCACTTTGTATTATCCGTTAAATAAGATCTAATTTTACACAAAACGTTACGGTTGTTTTGGAGTAAATACATTACAAATTCGCAATTGTTTCTAAAGGAAATTGCTATCCAGCGTAATTCGTATTAAAAATAGTGTATAAACAAAAAGAAAAACGGCAAGCCCTATAATACCTTATCTCAACTGAGATATTTGATATAAAACCTGTTGTGGTCGAATAGGTGAAATGAAATAAAACCAAAATTTAACAAAAAACTAATTGAGGAGCCGTACGCCCCCAGAGAATTGGGAGTTAAACCAACCTCAATTTGTATATTACTGTCTCGTAAAAGTAGTACATATTGCATATTGTTCCTCAAATGAATAAGAGGAGATATTCTGGACTCGACCGACATTGATTATAGTTCTTAACGTTGAGGTTTGATTGGTCGATAAATATCATTAACGACAACAGGCATCAATAATCGAGTGAGCCTACCAGGAGACTTGTAAGAGGTCATTCAGCATGCTAGAAATAATCTCCAAATATCCTTCACCTCAGACTCTTTAAAATAAGATCATATAATATTGCCCAAGATATACTTTGTCTAAGATAAGGATGGAATGTCCACGTCTTTAGTACTTTAGATTAAATGTTTAATTGATCAGGGTATAATCTGGGTCGGACAGTAACATCGGCAACAACAAATAGAAAATAGTGTCTCAGATTACTTATTAATCTAAATAATAATCGTCGACAATGTGTCTCTGATATTAGATTATATTCCTGCTTTTCAGAACAAGCTATTAACAGGGGTACAAATAAGACAGAGTACATATTTGAAGACAATCAACGTGGTCTGATCAATAAGTATCTAGACTGTTGCTATAATCACGAAGCTGAGGCACAGAGAGTGAAGCCGCTTGGCACAGATTGACCTTGAACTATACTATGCATGCGCACTAAATTTTAACGTTCTAGCTCCCTTCTGCTGTTTACAGCAGTGCTTAGAAGGAACGTGTGTAGCGTGTGATCGTCGAAGTGACCGTGACAGGGAAAGTTGTGCAGAGAATCTGCATCAAATTTTACCAAAAGCTTGTCGATACCTGATCAGAGGCCTATGCAAAGTTTTCAAACAGTTTTTATCGTTCTCGACACAATCATTCTCGACACAATCTTGTGCACATGAAACCCGAATATCTTTTTGGTCAGCTGAAAGGAGTTTTTGGCACAAACTTCGCAGACATGCGTCTCATACACAAACCGTCAGTGATAATGGACGGAACTGAACCGTAACTAATCTGCACATCTTCTGATAACTCACATATGGTAATTCGAGGATTTCCCCTCACCGCTGGATGCACTTGTTTTCTTAGTTCTACTGGTTGCGGATCTCTCAGAACGTTCGTCAATATCGACATATTTTCGGCCATTTTGGAAACGTCTGAACCACTCGTTCACTTGTGTGTGACTCATACACTCTTCTCCATGTATTTTCTATAACTTTGTGTATACCTCTAAGCAGGTGTCGCCATGACAACTTGCACTGTGATGGTCAATGCGACGATCAAACGCTACACACGTTCCTTCCAAGCACTTCTGTAAACAGCGTAAGTTAGCCAGTACGTTGAAACTTAAAGCGCATACACAGTAGAGATCAAGGTCAATCTGTGTCAAGTGGCGTTACTCTGCGTGCTTTAGGTTCGTTACTATGGCAACAGTCTGGATACTTAATGATCAGACCTCGAATATCCAAAACATGCCAGTAAAGAAAATAAAACAAACACAAGAACAATGGATTTACTCAGAGGAGTGGCTGTGTGGTAAGTAGCTTGCTTACGAACCACATGGCTCCGGGTTCAGTCCCACTGCGTTGCACCTTGGGCGAGTGTCTTCTACTATAGCCTCGGGCCGTTCCAAAGCCTTGTGAGTGGATTTGGTAGATGGAAACTGAAAGAAGCCCCTCGTATATATGTATGTATATATATATATATGTGTGTGTGTCCGTGTGTGTGTGTGTGTGTGTGTGTGTGTGTGTGTGTGTGTGTGTGTGTGTGTCTGTGTGTGTGTCCCCAACATCGCTTGACAACCGATGCTGGTGTGTTTACGTCCCCGTAACTTAGCGGCAACAGAGACCGGTAGAATAAGTACTAGACTTACAAAGAATAAGTCCTGGGGTTGATTTGCTCGACTAAAAGGCGGTGCTCCAGCATGGCCGAAGTCAAATGACTGAAACAAGTAATAGAGTAAAAGAGAGAGAGAGAATGATTTTGGTCTGTTTCCTTTCGTCAAGAGATGGACTAACTGAAGGCTGTGTCACAACAGATTCGAACAATAGATCTTTGTCAAGAAACATAATATGAAGAAACATATCAGATAATGGCCGAGAAAAGTAAAAGAGCGGCAAGAGTTTTCTCAACAGAAGAAATTACATTTACAGGAAATAATAAGCCATAAGCTCGCGTGCAGGTGTGCATATTTTTATGCACATATTTCTGAGTGTATGTAAACAAGTTTATACCACTTATCGTATTTGGGGAGAGCGGGGGTCCGTTCTGACGAGAATACATATGTGTGTGTGTGTGTGTGTGTGTGTGTGTGTGTGTGTGTGTGTGTGTGTGTGTGTGTGTGTGTGTGTGTGTGTGTGTATCTATGACTGTGTGAACCACATAGGAGAGTATCAGTTTCGACATAAAAGAGAAAAGCGTAAAGGTCGCATCTCTGAAATTTTAGTTATGTCGTAATGATACAAATCCAAACCTGTTTAACCTGGATACACGATAAGCTTCTTCGTTGCTCCATCCTCATTATTTATCTACGAGGGTCCGGTAGAAATGTCAGCGAAAATGTCATGGCCGTTGAAATAGATATAGTTACACATAAACAGTTACGTTTCCAGTGAAAAAGAGTGGAATAGATATTAATAAGGGAAAATCTTAGAAGCATTAATATGGGATGCTTTGCGACATTTCTTTTGTTTCTTTATCCCACCACAGTCAACATTACGTTTCATCTCTTCGGGGGTCGTTAAAATAAAGTACCAATGAAGTACTGTTTCAATTTGCTAGTCTTTAATCCTGCATCGGACCGGCATCCAGTTCAGAGGAAATGTTATGATCTTGATCGTTTATAATTCGTGAAAACCGGATAACCGGTCTTACGAGTCCTAGGACTCGATAAAAATAACACTAAAAATAAGAAAATAGCGAGTATTTTACACATCACCGTGGCGAAAAACTCTGTTTCTATAGTAACCCAAGATGTTGCACATGCGCACAAGGTGTGTAATCAACAAATTGAGAGTACCTGGGCATCTTAAAAGCGTGGAAACAAACGCCTGTTGACTCTTATCTTTGTGAATTTATATGGAGAAATATGAGAAATACAATTATACTTATACAATCCTAGAGTGTTATACAAACTTTCGTTCTTGAATTTTTTAACTAATAAATGTCTCTGGTTTAAGCAATGCTTCGACTCTTCATTCTAGCAACTCCTGTTGTTTTGCTCGTAGCTTTAAATCTTTAATTTGCTCGCGAATGTTTCAATGTTTTTTACTGTTTACTTTGCTCGTGTATATTTTAATGTTTTGACTATTATTTCTAGCAATTCTTGTTGGCTTATTCGTAACATTTAAGTGTTTGATTTGCTCGCGAATCTTAATGTTTTTCCCTGTTTACTGAAGCTAGTTTAATGCTTTGACATACCGATACCCCCTCCCACCTTTCTCGCTTTTGTGACAGACGATAGAAGAAACAGCGAACGCATTGTTTTCTGATTGGCTGAAAATTCTGAAAAATTATCAAACTTTGAATACCTTTAATAATAAACTTTTGCTGGAACAAATGAAAAACAAATTCGGATTCAGCGTCAAAAATTACATCTATATCATACATATTATTTTTTTAAGATAATTGTAAACAGTGACGGAAACCACAAAGAATCGGCAAGTGTCTTCTATTATAGTCTCAGGACAACCAAAGCCTTGTGGGTGGATTTAGTAGACAGAAATTGAAAGAAGCCCATCATATATATATAATATGCACACACACTCAAAGACATCTATATATGTACATGTTCATATTTGTGCACACATCCACACACGACACATTTCTTTCCTATTTCTTCTCCCTTGCTTGGCAATCCTCAGAAAATTCTTTATAAAAAGGCCAAGAAATCTAAATTTGAACCATTTTTTGATAAATCCGATAACGGAAGAAAGCGCTAAAAATGTAGATAAGATGTAAATAAATAAATAAATAAAATGTATATATAACCATCCAACATTCTGACTACCTTATCATTTACATTATTTAAAATTGACGGATATTTGTCCTCATCTTGTTTGTTGTTAACACAACGGTTCGGCTGATATACCCTCCAGCCTTTATCAGGTGTCTTGGGGAAATTTCGAACTTGGGTTCTCATTCCTACGGTATTTTTCGATGTTGTTATTATTATTACTATTATTTTTTTTTTATTATTATCATTATTATTATTCAAGTCACTGCCTGGAATCGAACTCGGAATCTTAGGGTTAGTAACCCTCGATCTTAACCACTACGCCATATGTCCGTGGGCATATAGAACTGTACCTTATTATTCTAAATATAGATAGATAGATAGATAGATAGATAGATAGATAGATAGATAGATAGATAGATAGATAGATAGATAGATAGATAGATGTGTGCTGTGTGTATGTGTGTGTCTTTGTGTCTGTGTTTGTCCCCCCATGATTGCTTGACAATCGATGTTGGTGTGTTTATGTCCTTGTAACCCTAGCAGTTCGGAAAAAGATCCCGATAGAATAAGTACTAGGCTTACAAAGAATAAGTCCTGGGGTTGATTTCTTCGACTAAAAAATACCCTTTAAGGTGGTGCTCCTGCATGGCCGCAGTCAAATGAATGAAACAAGTAAAAGACAAAAAGTTAAAAGAATAATTCAGCTAGAAAGTCCGTTATCACGGATTAAATCTGAGGTTTGCGTCACCGTAGAAAAATCAATCCTCACAACTTACGAGGAAAGACTTCATAGTTGCAATCTTGAATAATCTTTGTTTCGAACATCAGAGTTTTGTGATGGAGATTTTTATTTTATGACATAAAAGACAAACTAAGACTTAAAGAAAAATAAAAGAAAATAGTTTCCAAAATTTACTTCGACATTAAAGCGATTAAAATGTGTGCGTCGAACTAAATCAAAAAGATTTCTCTGTGCGTATGTATGTGTTCCTGTTGTCTAGAAGCTGTCTCCTAGAATTTTTTTTTCCTCTTAAGCCTGAGTATTTTATTACTTAAAACGATTTTATTTGTTGTTTTTCTTTTGTTATTCAAGCAATAAGTTAAAGAATAGAAACTTAACTATTTTTAATCTATTTCACAAATAAACAGACATTTTAATGGTCACCAATTTCGAAACTAAGGTAATCTCACAGACTCACCTGTGGTGAGGATTTAGATATTTTCACACTCTGCCTATTTGCAGAATTGCTTCACCTTCTATTATCTGTTTAAATAAAACCTAATTTAATACATATAAAACAGTGCGGTAGTTTTAATAATAAATAGTTTACTGATCGATAACAAATTGTTGACTTCTGATACACCGTAGAATTTATCAATAAAGTAGTGAACGGTTCCAACCATTACGAAATTACCCCCCCCCCCCCCTCATCTCACTCACTCTCTCTCTCTCTCTTTTCTCCTCTCTTTCTTATATATATATATCTCTCTCTCCCTCTACCTTTTCTTTCTCTACCACGTGTATTCTGCCGATTCTCAGTGAATAAACGAGAGATTCGTCAAATAAACCGGGTTTCTTGAAAGAATGAAAATAAATAAATAAAATTAAAAGCACGCACACACACACACAAGAAAAAAACATGAACTAATAATGGTCCCTCTATATTATCATACAACCTGAATGGAAAAACCAATTAAAAGATCAAAGGTCCTTATCCAGCCATAGGTTTATAACACCGATTTCTCGGATTCTGTGGCATTTATATACCCCTCCCCTCACTTCCTGGACGAGACGCCAGTCTGTGTCAGGACCATTATTATTTTTTTTTTTTAACTGAGTGGAGCAACGTGAAATGAAGCGTTTTGCTCGAAAACACAATTCCTTGCCCGGTCCAGGAATCGAAACTACAATCTTACGATCATATGTGTGACACCTTAAACACTATACCACGCACATCCACGAGAGAAGAAATAGCAATCGCGCATTACTGTATTTAAAAGGACATTGTGGATTCTGTAGTCGTAAGTGACTAAGATGGGTTACGTACTGTTAGAACGCGTTTGATTATTTGTCTCCATAGCCATTTCTGACCTTGACTGAACGATTACAACAGCAACAATAATGTAATGCGTGTTTCTCTACCTGTTCACGTGACCTACAAATCTCCCTCAGACGAAGTAACCGAAAAATCTCTCACGGATGAAATTCTACCGTTTTAAACAGGAAGACCATGTTTGATAATTTAACTCCATATACACTTTGCCTGAAACATAGAAGCAATAGTCTGGGTTTGAAAGCATTCAATCATAATTTTGCTCGATTATGGTTTGCAAATAATACATAAGACCGCTATTCGTTATATGTTAATTTTAGTAATGGTTAGCAATGAAATATCTTTCAGAGAAAAATAGCTCGGCCAAACAGGTCCTGTTCAGACCAAGTTGCCAAGATACAGGGGAAATATTAATACAATTAGGAACTGGAGCGTTATGAAATAGGTTTCTAAAATTGGCACAAATCTTCAATTTGGAGGACAGATGTACTTGAAAGAAAAGTCGACCTCGGCGGGATTCTAACTACGAACATAAATGAACGAAATTAAATAATCTAAGGCATTTTATCCGATCGAATACTCTGACATTTCTGTCAATACATAGCCCTTTAGTGACATTGTAATATTGGCTTCTTAGATGTATATATCCACAACCTTATCAAACCTAGTAATTGAATGATGTTTATATAATCTTATCGAACTCCGGAAAGATGAAAGGTAATCGGAGGAACTTCATATGAAAGCGCGAAGAATAAAAATAAAATCACTTTGTTCAACGCTTTCCCAAATCTGCCCATCCCTTCGAGTCTGGGGAGTACTATAATATTCTTTTTTTGATTTTGGCACAAGACCAGCAATTTTGAGGGGAGGGGAATTCGATTAGATCATATTACAGTGTTTCTAAGGGTGGCGAACTGGCAGAATAGATTTCAAATTTGATTTTAAATTTTGACGCAAGGACAGCTGTTTCCGGAAATGGGGTAAGTCTATTATATCGACCCCAGTGCTCAACTGGTACTTATTTTATCAACCGCGGAAGTATGAACGGCAAAGTCGATCTCGGCGGAATTTGAACTCATACAGTAAAGATGGATGAAATACCACTAAGCATTTTGTCCGACGTGCTAACGAGTCTGTCAGTTCACCACCTTTAGGAGCAATATGATATTGATTTCAAGTTTTGGCACAAGGCCAGCTAGTTTGGGGGACGAGGTAAGTCGATTAGATCGACTCCAGGATTCAACTGGTACTTATTTTATCGAACGACCCCAAAAGAATGAAATGCAAATTCGACCATTTGAACCCAGAAAGTATAGACAGACGAAATGCCGCTATTCATTTTGCCGGGGTGCTAACGATTTTGTCAGCTCACTGCTTTTAGGAGTAATGTAATATTAGCGAGAATTTCATTAACTAAGATAATGGCAATGGATTTGATCCAAATGAAGCTTAGATTTTATTTGGAAATTATTTGATTAGCAATATGAGAACTAATTTCACTGCTGTAAACCAAGGATTTCAACAGTCTACATCTAGCCTTGAAACTTTTGCACACCTGGATTTTTATTAAAGATTATAAGGTCTTAAAGATTTGGGTTCGACTTTTCAGTCTTATTTTAAATATGGTCGACAGGTTGCTTCACACAAACATCAAAATGTTGAATTATTACATAGAAACTTAAGGCGGCGAGTTAGGAAATTCTTCAGTGCGTCTGACAAAATGCTTTGCGGCATTTCAAATACTTCTAAAGTTAACCTTTTCCTTTCATGCTTCCAGGGTCGGCAAGTCTAGGGCATTTGTTCACGATATGGGCAATAGTTTCTTCCACTCTAATACAGGTGCAGCACAGTGGAAACACTTGCTCATTTGTTAGGTTGACCTTCCAATGTAGCCAAATCTTCGTCTTGCGCTGCCAGTATAGTGCTCTCAGACTCTTTTCTCAGGGCTACTTTCTTCAGCCACTCCCAGCTATGTTTTCCAGCAACTTCAGTTGCGACTACATGAAACTATAAGGAACTTGTTGCGATTGTATTATTTTTGTTGTTGTTGTTGTCGTTGTTGTTGCGATTATGTTGTTGTTGTTACCATTATTAAAGCGCCGAACTGCCAGAATCTTTCACGTGCCGGGCAACATGCTTAGCGGCATTTGGTCTGTCTTTACGTTCTGAGTTCAAATTCTGACGAGATCGACTTTGCCTTTCGTCCAAGAGGGTCGATAAAATAAGTACCAACCGACTTATCCACTTCTCCGGAATTGCTGGCCTTGAGCCAAAATTTGAAAACATTATTATCATTATTATTATTATTATTATTGGTTTGACTCATGTTCGGTCTTATTCCTGACAGGGTAACGGATTATTACCTGTAACCGTAGATATCCACTAGCTTTCAATAATCTTTCAAGTCTTTATAATTATTATTATTATTATTATTATTATTATTATTATTATTATTATTATTATCATTATCATTATTATTATTATTGCTACTATTACATAGACACTCCAAAGTCGCAACATCACATTTGTAGAAGTAGATTTAGTAATTTATTGTGTTTGATGTTTACTTTTTATTGAGGAGGCCCAGTCAGTTCTAACTAAACTAGACAATAAAATATCTCCCATAGAAACAATGAAAGTTCTAGTAATTAATGAAGCTTATAATTTAAAGCGACGGAATTGGCAAGAATTAAGATGGCTTGAAGAATTGAAGAATATATGTAAATCAGTCAAACAACTGAAATACATTCTGCGACTTGAAATGTTTGAATACGCAGGACCACGAATTAGGCGATCATCGGGGGGAAATGAATCACAAGTAACTTTTGAATTGTGATCGGGAGATAGCACTTAACTAATCTCAGTAATAATGGCGTCTTTTATCCGTTAGATTGTTTCACAGTCCAATTTCCCCAATGTCATAACCTATTCTAAGAGAAATTGTTGAAGTTATAATACTAATCAACCAATCGACAGGTGTTCATTTGCATAAATTAGAGAACAACGCGTGAATTATATCTCAAACTATGTTTGCAATGATCCAAACACCTGTGCGTAAATAGATAGACAGATACAGAGAGAGAGAGAGAGAGATACATACATACATACATACATACATACATACATACATACATAAATACATACATACATATGTGCGTGAGCCTATACACGTACATAGATATATATACACATAAGGATGCATGCTTGTACAAATGTACGTATGTATGTATGTATGTTTGTATGTATGTATGTATGTATGTATGTATGTATGTAAGTGTATATGTATGTATGTATGTATGTATGTATGTATGTATGTATGCATGTATGTATGAATAAATGAATGAATGAATGAATGAATGAATGAATAAACGAATGAATGAATGCCGGAATAAAGCATTTTGGTAGTGTACAGAATAGCATAATGTTAATGATATTAAGGTTAGTCAGAAGAAATGAAGGAAATGTTCTTTAGTTTCTCGATATACAGGTACAGGAAGTCTTCAAATTCGCTAAGGAAATGAAACGATAGAAAGTAAATTAAAGTAAAATAACTAGAATACTTATTTTCTAACATTTACTCTTTTACTCTTTTATTTGTTTCAGTCATTTGACTGCGGCCATGCTGGAGTACCGCCTTTAGTCGAATCAGATCGAACCCAGGACTTTGTAAGTCTAGTACTTATTCTATCGGTCTCTTTTGCCGAACCGCTAAGTTACGGGGACCTAAACACACCAGCATCGGTTGTCAAGCGATGTTGGGGGGACAAACACAGACACACAAACATATATACGCACATACATATATATATAGCAATGTTAATTCTCTAAATGAAGTATTAACAGTAACTGCACGATAAAGTGAAGTATATTGCCACTTGAGTGTGGCTGACCCCTAGGGGTGGATGTTACTGTTGCTTTTAGCCCCAGGAGGACATCTCCTTCAGCTGGCTTATCGACACACTACTGTGTCCTGTTTGTTTTGCCAAGGGAAGTTATCCCTCTCATCGTGATCTGTAGCACGAACGGACCCGGGTTTCAGGGTTATTTCCCTTCGTCAGCGTCCGATAGCCACCGATCTTCGGTGAGAGAGATAAATTCTTGGCAACCTTATGTCTACTTTTCCAGTGAAATTCTTCACTGATATCGAAAAAGTGAAAATAAGCAATGTTAATTCTCTCTCTCTCTCTCTCTCTCTCTCTCTCTCTATATATATATATATATATATATATATATATATATATATATATATATATATATATATATATATATATACGACGGGCTTCTTTCAGTTTCCGTCTAACAAATCACAAGGCTTTGGTCGGCCCAATGCTATAGTAGAAGACACTTGCCCAAGGTGCCACGTAGTTGGACTGAACCCGAGACCATGTGGCTGGTAAGCAAGCTACTTACCACACAGAGCGTTTGAGAATACTCGTGTTTCTCTTGTTTGTGCCTCTACTATATGTGTGTGTGTGTGTGTGTGTGTGTGTGTGTGTGTGCGTGCGTGTGTTTGTACGTTGGTTTATGTCGCAGCGATAGAGTAGGAGTGCTCAATACATGTTATAGAGGATATTTTATTGAAGCTAACACGTAGAGGTTTGCCTCGAAATTCATGCCACGGCGATCTGGAGACAATAGCTGTTACAACTCATTAGAAATGTACAGAGTAACCCATGAGATTAATGTAAAATTATTTTTATTTTAGTTTTCGTTTCATTTTATTTGCGTACAGGATGAGATTCATGGGTAAGTAAGTCGATATGATTGATATCTAAAGAGTCGGCACTTCGTTTACTGATGGAAGTGCTTCGTGGTGTCATTGGTGGAGACATTTGAATTTAAACGACCATGCCCTCATAAAGTGCAATTCATCACTTCTCTAGACATCTATAAATAACAACAAAATAACCCTCGAGTCACACACTACCTTATAAAGAAAGAGATATTAGAAATATTGAATAGATTACAGTCATAGACACCTCTAAATAGATGGAATAGTCATGGCTGGAACGCATTTGATCTTCAATCTGCCCAGCCAACGCGAATCCGTAACTAAAAAATAACATTCAATCACTCAGTGTGGCAACTTAGTAAAACTTAAGAACGCTTCCTTATACAATTGTTTTGAAGTCACCCAATCTCTTTGTCATCGATATAACATGATGAGAGATAACACCTTGGACAACTTTTCTTTATATATATTATATTTTGTTTTGTTATGTTTAACTGTTAGTGAACTATGGCTTCGATAATTACAAGTTTTCATCTCTGCTGTTCTGATGCTGAAAGTAACACGGCGCTGCAAATCGATGTAAATGTCAATGTTCGCTTAAAGAACCTCATTCGATGAGTCCATACTTGTTTACACCTTCTACCATTGCACACCATTATATTCAATACGCATAAACACACATAAACATTCATGAATATATGCACGTGTGTCAATATATACATATATACATATATACATTTATGCATGTATGTATGTATATATATGTGTGTGTGTGTGTGTGTGGGTGTGTGTGTGTGTGTGTGTGTGTGCGTAAATGCATATATATATGTGTCTATAACATAGACAGAAATAATAGGTTATATACTCTTATTTGTTTATTATATGCTTACAGCTGTTTCAGGCATACGTTTGGATGCGTTTATGCTTCAATCGGATCAATGGATCGAGTGATCGAGTGAAAATATAGAGAACCAGTCACCCAAAGCTATCTGTTTCAGAGCAAGAAAACCAACTGTTACAGAAAAAGAAGAAATGAATAAGGAAGGAATTTGGTCAATATGGCATTATATAGAACTAGGTCATGTATTTTTAGCCATCAAAGTGTAAATAATATTGACATCTTAGATTTAAATTCTCCCTTCATATGAACTCTTCCTTCGATGTATACATCACTCTCATTATGTCTATCAAACTGAAAG
>NC_142933.1:18019773-18027273 GCF_046866305.1 Octopus bimaculoides
TCGAACCTCTTTTATTATGTTAACGATATCGATTAAATCTTCGATTTCCTTCCATGATTGAGGTGAGTTTGTTTCTCTTTTGCAAGCGCAACACACAAACTAGATTCATTACATAAATCATTTAATTATGACTCAGTTTTTTTTATGCCACAGTTAAGTAACACTCGAACACACGAACGTCGTGACAAACAGTATCCTATTATGGATGACAACATAACATTAAAAACTGCAACATCAATAATATGAAATACGATGAGAACAAGAAAGATAAGAACGAGTCAATGCACAATATTTTATACGGTTGCATAATCAGCGAAGACAGCAGTGAAATCGTTCCCAAATCATTCTCAACTGTCTTCAAAAAGGAGATTGTACTAGATGCGCAAAATCTGAGTCGAAAATGACACTGTTACAGTTGGACCGGTTTGTTCATAGGTCTGTTCAAATAGCAATGACCTACGGTTAAAAACAGAAAATTTCTGTTTTTCCGGTTTTTTTTTTCTTTTTCTCTTTATGTATATATATATATATCTGCCTTATCTTCGTAACGTCGAGTTAGAATAGAGGCAGCTGATGAAGGAATAATTCCAAGTGACTATCTGTTTTCCTATATGTTCGGTCCGTTGTCTGTAGTTCATTGTTCTAACGTCCTGTACCCTGATATGCATCTATATACACATGTAAGTATGTACATCTATGTGTGTATACATGCATATATATTCTTTGTATTATATATATATATATATATGTGTGTGTGTGTGTGTGTGTATTGCATATATATATACATTATTATATACATACAAGTACATATATATATGTATCTATGTATATATATAAATATATATTGTATATATTTATATATATATTGTACATATATATGTGTGTGTGTTATATATATACATATATTTATATATATATTTATACAAGTATGTATGCATGTTGATGAGTCTGTATGTGCACCGTTATTTTTGTACAAAATATACCTGTAGCTCAAGACAATCATGGCATTTATGTATGTGAATGCGTGTGTATGTGCTTTGATATTTGGATCTACACGCGCAACTGTATGCGTGTGCATCTATGCATATATATATATATATATATATATATATATATATATATATATATATATATATATATATATATATATCTTTGAACATCAGTGTCTGTGCGTTTTTACGTGTTTTGAGCTGATATCAATGTATATCTATATAAATATCAGTAATTCACCGTTTCCGAAATATCTACTTATCACAAAAGAGTTCAACAGAAAATATTTCCTCTATATTTATTGTTCCCGTTTGAAACGTTCTATTGATTTATTTTTGCTACATCTTGTTGCAACATATTGCTACTTATTTTATTTATTCAGTACTTACACGTGCGCGCGCGCCTGTGTGTTGTGTGTGTATACACATGTATATATATATATATATATATATATATATATATATATATATATATATGCGTGCCTGTATACATACATATATAAACACACATACATGTTTAAATATATATATATATATATATATATATATATATATATATATATATATATATATATATATATATGTATGTATGTATGTATATGCTTTTATTTTTTTCATAATTATACGAATTTTATTATTTGTTTATATATATCTATATATTTCCAGTTCTTATGTTTCAAATATATATTTCACTTATTCTATTGGGAGACAATATGTAATATGAAATATATATACACATGTGTGTGTGTTTGTGTGTGTCATGTGTATTTCTTTTGTTTTGTTTTGTTTTTTCTTTGGTGCATGTATGTATTTATTTCATGTATCTCTGTGTGAATCTGTGGGTGTATGTCTGCGCATGTGTAGCAGTAATATTAGCGATAGCTACTGTTCCTTTATTTGAAGTTTCGTGCCTAAGAGATGGTCCTTATATATGTATTTTTTTACTACACTTATTAACCGCGATTTACTTTGTTCGTATCACTTCTTCGAAGCATTATACTGCTCGCATACACAGCTATACACACATACATCCGCACACGCGCACACAAATGCATATAAACATTCGTAAATATATGCGTACATATGTGTATACGTAAATGAGTTTGGTGGAACAAACTTGAGAAACAAAACGAAATACGTAAGAAACCAAAGTATTTTAAAATCTGTTGTAAAGTTACATAAGTCACTGAAGTGGCGAAAATTTCGTACATTGCACTTATCAAATTAACTTTAAAATCAGGCGTTTTATTCTTTAGATAAGGAGGAATCATAATTCTTCCGAATTTTCGATCTAACATTATCATTAGAGAGACACCCGAAATTAATAATTTTCGAAATCTACCCATTAAGTAGAGAGAGATGTAAGTAAAACTAAAAACAACATATTGAAGTGAAACAATATAAACACCTACATAAGGACAAACGCCCACATAAGCTAGAAAAATACAAATACATAGACACACACATACATACGTGTGTGTGTGTGTGTGTGTGTGTGTGTGTGTGTGTGTATGCACACACATAGATGCTCATAAAATTATATACATACTATATACATAAAAATTCATTCGCATATACATGCGTACGTAAATACTGTACATGCACATATACATGTATACATATAGATATATATTAATATAGACATACATACAAGCATGCATGCATTTATACAAAAGCATCCATCCATACATACCTACATACATACACTCGAATGAAGCATTGTGAAAACGATAGAAACATTAATAAAAGAATGTCTGTTGAAAAGCTGTGTTGCTATATCTGACAATGAGGTTTTAGGCAGAAGCCGCTTCATCGAGAGAATCGCGTACATCCACCCATACTCAGAACCCATTACGGTAACAAAAGGAGATGGAAAGTTATTCGGTATAACCAACTCTTCAGTTTGAATGTGAAATCTAGCAATGCTCGATTCTTTTTAAATAAAGCTAATAAGTATGACCCTCGTAGTCATAACTCCTACAAAACTATAATAGGTTACAGCTCTACGGATCATTATGCCTCTTCATTAGCTAAGACTAATTACTTTTTCTTCCTATTTTCGATCATGAATTATGTTTTAAGATTCGTGTTATTCAGTTAAGTTTTAAAATCCGCGCTTTTAGTCAGAGGCGGATAAGAATAGAAAAATGAAATCGTACGGCACAAACACACATGCGAGTATATATATATATATATATATATATACATATATATATATATATATATATATAAGAAAATTTCAATCAATGCAGGTGAGAAGTTTGGCAAAATATGTAATGCGATGCTATAAAGAAAAAAAAATGGGAAGATAGTGTATCAGCCAATATAATTTGTTTAATTATTTTATTATATTTTGAGAAAGCTTCCCTTCATCAAATACATGAGGGAAAATCATCCATGAGTTCTGAAAAAAATGTTATCGTCAGGTTGTTCCGACATTTTATAGCAAACATCTATATATATATATATATATATATATATATATATATATATATATATATATATAAACATAATTAAGGTATCAGCAACAGTTGCTTCACCACATACCGAAGTTCAGAAATAGCAGCTAAAGTGCTGAAACTCCAACAGATAGTAATACAGTCATATGATTAACTAAGACTGGTTAGGTTCGTTATTTTTTCTTCTTGTTTTGCCTTTGTGAGTTACAAGTATTACTATCTGTTGGAGTTTCAGCACTTTAGCTGCTATTTCTGAACTTCGGTATGTGGTGAAGCAACTGTTGCTGATCCCTTAATTATGTTTATAAATGTATAAGAACTTTTAAATAAGTTCTTCACCGATAATGGTGTTTACATACTGAAGGGCTTGGTAAAAATTATTAATTATTAATTTATTAATAAATTAATAAATTGATAATCCTTTACTCTTTTATTTGTAATATATTGAATCGTAGCAAAATACTTACGGCAGGCTTTACGGACAAAGCTCCGCTTTTATTACTGCTTGCATGTGGTTACACGGATGAAGAAGGTATCATTCAGTACAAGCAGATACCATACAGCCTTGTTAAACACTGAATGGCACAGATTTCTGTCCCTCAGCAATATCTCGAGCCATTCTCCCTGTGTAGAACTGAAGGGAATGATGCACGTCTTAATGTGAGCATCCAAAGAAGATTCCGCAGATGTTCTTTGTATATAATGCTAAAAGCCTTAAACAGATATACATCAACAATGTTGTTCTTTCTACTGCCTTGTAACAAATTTTTGATGGTCTGTGTTTTGGTTGTGACTCCAATGTGATGTCATCTGATATGGAGCGTACCACCCTTTTGAGCGTGACCTTCTCAGGAATCAGCAAGTGTACAACTCTTGGCGCAAAAGACTTTTCTTTGCATTTAAACTTAGTGACAACGTTTTCATCTCTTCGATGTTGCGGTATGTGTTCTTGGTCCCCAGCTTCTGCGATATAGCGACGAAGTTTAGTGATAAGCACGCTTCAAGATTTTTAATAAAATATTTTTTCGTTCCAGTTGCTTTGGGTGACAGTGAGTAGCTTTAGTCAAATGTTTCGTCTAAGGAATGTCCCACCCTCACCACCACCCCACCACCCCACCACCCCACCACCCCGACCTTGCCTTAACCTGGTTGATCTTTCAGTAGAAATCTGCAGTTTAATGACTTAGCTGGTACAAAGGAACAATTCTCGTGACCACAGAATTTTTAAGAACTGTACATGTCTGTCGATAAGCATCATGGTTTCTTGTGTAGTTGCATTCCACCCATTTTCGGGATACGAAGCGGGGACTTAACATCACAGCGAGAGATTTACCACAACCATCTTTTAGAAAGTACAATAAAGGAATTCTAGATTTGTTCTAATGAGCTCCCTGCATATTATCAGGGAATTTGCCGATTTTACTGGAGTCCTCATGAAATTATTCATCTTGTTTGTTTGTTTTTTTGGGGGGTTTTTTGGGTTTTTTTTGTTTTTTGTCACCTTGAGTATGAGGTTTCGACAGCAGCAGAATAGATTATAGGAAGTAAAGAGGTCGATTTATCATTCATGACAGTTCCTCTTATGTTTCTTTTTTGACTGAAAGATCGTGTTAATGATAGTAAGGTTGTTCTCCGCGCTCAGGGAAATAACGCTGATGCCATTATCTTTTTTTTTTTTCTAGTACCATTCTTCCTAATCATTCATTTTAAGGATATTTTGTATATTTCTAACTAGTCCTGCATTAAAACCACTCACTGAAATGCCTTTTGGTATGTTAGCATTTGGCATTTTATTTATTGTTTGATAGAAGCAGTTTTTATCCTGACTTTAAAATAGCGCAATTGGTGCCTTATCTGGGATCCGTACTGTTAACCTAGTGGACACTAACCAATGTCAGTCTGTCAATTTAAGCAGGAATTGGTACTCACAGGGAAACAGATATCTTCTTGCTGATGAACACGCTCGGAGTAGCCCTTCCAGAAGAAAGTTTAGCCATCACCAACTTCGTTAAAAGAACCCTCTTCAATTAGACAGGTTCTCTTGAATACAGCAGTATTTACATTCTAATAACTTTCTAGTGACTTACCACAGTGTCCATGATAGATGTTCGACATTTTGTTGTCTTATCGATTTGCCAACATCAATGTACATGTATTTTGCCTAGCAACCTTGAATATTGTCATATTTCTTACTTTTATGACCGCTTCGTGGAATATCCTGTCATGTGCGGTTCCCTGCCCAATAACTAAGCTGAGTTAATGATCTTATGACACTTTCTTCTATCTACCTTTGGTCAGCTCGTCGCAAAGGATTTTCGGAAGGTGTCATCTCATTCAATCCTTGCTGCTAACCACTGTTATTCCCTATCACTGAGGCGTATCGTTCTGATTAAAACATTTAACACATTTAAACTTCCTTACGTTGTCAGAATTTACACCGTTAATATATTTTCTTACGGATCACACGTTGCTGAAGATATCTACATAATGAAGTTTAAAACTTGAATAATCTATAAGCATTCATTTCTTAATATTACAACGTTCGTTATGAAGATAATGATATCGCTTGGTGATCTGCTGCCATGTTAGCCAGGAGCTCCAAAGTAACCAGTTACTGTGAACGGCCGCAGAGAGAGAGGTTGTGTACTGACAGGAAAAATACTCACACAGTATACCGTTTACTGCTTTACTATACAGTTTATCCAATTGCAGATCGGTTACAAGCATTATTCTCCAGACGCATACTTCACCCATATGTGCACACACACATATATAAAAATATATACATAGATACAAATACATATGCAGATGTAGATGTATAAATATAATTTCTCTATCAATGTGTGCGCGCGCGTCTGTGAATGTATGGAGACAGAAGCTAGAAATTTCTGTCTAAATAGTTCGTTGAATTTACTTAAGAAAGAGTTATTTTTAAAGCCTATATTGTTGAAATATTAAAACCGTCACGTACATTTTGTTAGTGAAAACCAATGCTTTTTGTTGGTGCGTTGTTTGTTGTTGTGTTGTTTCGCAAGCTGTTGTGTGCTGGTGTATTGGAGAAACGGAAAGATAAGTGGAGAATGTTAAGGAATTTTTATTGTATTGTGTTGGTTATTATTACAATTTATTTTCTGTTTAGATGCAATATCGTGCAATTAAAAAGAAAGATAGACAGGCAGACAAACAGAGTAATAGATAGATAGATAGATAGATAGATAGATAGATAGATAGATAGATAGATAGATAGATAGATAGATAGATAGATAGATAGGTATAATTTTCTGTCGATTTTGATAATATAACAGTTTTCACACCTATTCATGTAAGTTATTTTACATCTAATTAGTGATTTTTCCATCGTCTAACAAAGGCAAGTACAGTGACGTCAATGCTTGAATGAGGGAGTCTGATAAAACCGGGACATGTCCGAAATTGTCTCCAGTTCTTCGAAAATTTATGAAAATAATATTTGTATTGATAATTCAGCTAAGGTCGTTTCTTAATTAACTTTTTATATTTTCTATATTAAAAAAAAATTGACAGTAACCTAAATATTCTTTTCCATGTGGACGGCATCAATGAGTAATTTCCCTATGGCATCTGTTCTCTAAGATTAATATATTATGTATGGTTGCACGAATCAATTATAGCATACACAGCTCGAATCAATCATAGTATGCAGAAAGGGCCGGCAGAAACGTTAGCACGCCGGACGAAATGCTTAGCGGTATTTCGTCTACCGTTACGTTCTGAGTTCAAATTCCGCCGAGGTCGACTTTCCCTTTCATCCTTTCGGGGTCGATAAATTAAGTACCAGTTACGCACTGGGGTCGATATAATCGACTTAATCCCTTTGTCTGTCTTTGTTTGTCCCCTCTATGTTTAGCCCCTTGTGGGCAGTAAAGAAATAAGAAAGGGCCGCAAAAATAGAATACGTTTATAATGCTATATTATGGCTTGAACTGAAACTGGTACAAACTAATAAAGAATTGGCAAAAGTGAACGAAATGCTATAAAATTATGAAATATATCAGTTATACTGAAAATATTTT
>NC_142933.1:18037273-18042273 GCF_046866305.1 Octopus bimaculoides
GGGTCGTTGTGTTAATTAAATTTGACTACTTTTTATCGTTATATATATATATATTTTTTTTTTTAAGTAGGAGAAATGACTGAGTCCAATCTGTTTAAAATTGGAAACATATTTAGCGTTATTTAGTAGTTTTATGTTTGTTTTTATTGTTGTTTGTTCCTCACAACATCATCACCACCTTCAACACCAGCAGACATATGACAAAATGCATTCCAGCCGTGGCCATCTTCGCTTTTATTGATACATCGTATATATAATTTGGCTGTCAGTATTTCTTCTGTAGCTGAAAAAAAAGAGAAAAACGAAGTTCACTTCATTCAAAAAAATGTGTAATTGGAAACGGCAATTAGTGTTATTTAATATAAAAGTACATGTATATAATGATTTATAGAATCTAATTTCACCTATTTAGGGAGTGGGGACTATGTCCCGCTACATTAACTTCAGCAGAAGTAGTCTGGTGCACTTTAAAACACCGAATGCCATAAATTGGCCATCAAAATGTTATAAAGGTATACAAGCATATATGTATGAATGCAATGCATGTATATGTAGGTGTGTATGTCTCTGTCTCTGTGTATATATCTGGGGGTATGCATGTAATTATGTATGTACATAAACATACATATAAATGTGTGTGTTTATATGCATATATATATATATAAATATAGATATATATGTATGTATGTATGTATGTATGTATGTATGCATGTATATACACATATTTCTTCCTTCACCAAAAGCCAATTACATGGGATTGGCCAATTAAAAGGTGATTACACTGGCGTGCCCCAGCATGGCCTTAGCCCTAGGGCTGAAACATATATAAAAGAATAAAAGAATACATATATTACATGCAGAAACATATTATGCGTATACATATATAAATGTTTTATATATATATATATATATATATATATATATATATATATATATATATATATATATTAAATGTAAATTGCAAACTGATGATTAAAAGGTTAGTATGTATGTGAATATGAGTGTCTGCCTACACACACACACATACATATGTATATATACATATATATATATATACTCACACACATATACAGAGGCAGTCATATATATTCACATACATACGCACACGCGTATATGAACAAACATACTCTCTATACAAACTTACATATATGCATCACATACACACACACACACACACACACACACACACACACACATAACAGACAGCGATGCATGAATGTATAAAGCATAACCTTAGCTCTTCCAAGTGATATATTTCATTTCTGACTAATTAAATAAAGTCAGCGAACTAAAGTAGTCAATAGAGCTTTTAATAAAATGATTCGTGGTATTTCTTCTATGTATCTGCGATTTGAGTTCAAATCCCACCGAAGTCAGCGTTCACTTTCACACTTTCGATGGATAGAAAGAATTTTAGAGGGTCAGGTGAGATACCTTGTGGTATCTGTTCCAGATGTGTGTGTTCTGACAACAACGACGTTGGTAACAAGCTGTATCTGCCCATGTCGTTAGTCTTAAAATAAAACCTGTTGGAGCAGAGGGTGATTTGCACGTATGGCATCAGTCAATCTTCCTCAAGAAAATCAGAACGCTACCACGCAACGAATTGTTGATGGTGTTGCTTGACAGCAATGTGGATCAAACAAATTATAGAAGAAAAAAATAAGATATTTGCCACAAATTCCCTTGAGGAACATTTAGATATTATGGCGTCAGTTCAACTCGTCAGCCATTATTATTTCTGTAGCCGCATATGTAACGACGTCATCAGTGTCTGGTATAGAAATCGACCGGCATCAGACGAAGTGACAACTTTGTGTGTTAACATTAAGAATTAATAACTGTCTCAGAAAGGTAGTAAAAATACATTTAACATGTTGAGGAGCTATGGAGCAGGTTCACGCATACGAACTTAGCAATATGCGTTGTTGGGATTGCACAACGACTCAGTAGGTAGACAGAGTTTTGACTATATGTGTATGTGAATTAAACACACAGGAAAACTGGTCCTGTATATCACATGAAGAAAATATGAGCTTTTTAACATTATCACTAACTCATTCACATAAAAAAATAACCTGGTTGAAGCACTAAATCAACAAATACAAAACCATCCTAAGGAACAATCTCCCACGGAAAATGTGACAGATGGAATAGCTATAAAAAAATAAGCCTTCACATAACGCGTTTTGAGATTTGGGGAAAGAGTACAATGAAGTATCATTGGATTTAGATGAAATATCGCTTCTAAAACTTAGCCAAGAATTCGCCGTATATGACAAAATAATGTACCACACCTATCTGCGCACATTCTGTTAAAATAAATCGGATCTGCGCAGACGTCAACAAATGGCGGACATTTTTGTGATTGGGCAACATTTTCTCCGTCACAAATTATTAGGCAAGTATAATAAAAATGATAATTGTGTCAGAACAAACATTCTTTTAGTTCAGCAGTAAAGGTTTGACAAAAAATTATTCATAAAGGACTTATTGTTATACGTAATAATACGTTGGAATGAAAATAATCATGGGATTATGATGTCATACAGCTCTAAATGTTTGATGTATGGTCCTCCACATGTAATAACTTGCCTTACGCGCTGATTCATTAAATCTGTCAAGGTAATGGTATCCTTTTGTGTCATGCTTTGAGCAGCATCTACAATAGCATCCCAGAGGGCAACTTAGTTGAAGACTGCCGCCCATCTTGATAAACACGCCTCTTCAGGACAGGCCACAGGTTCCACGATCGGGTTTACGTTAGGGGAAACGAGGTGGCCACTACATCAAACAACCTCCAAAGAAGCCTTTTTGCTGCAGGTATTCCTTGGAATTCTTCGCTGCGTGATACGGGGCGTTATCTTGCATAAAGACCAGCTTTCTCTTGAATGAAATTATTTGCTTTCTGACCCACGGTTGGAAATTGTCCTTTAAGAAGGTTACATACATATGTTTATGGTGTCATCTTAATGCCATCTGGGAGTTTCCATGGCCTGACCATCATACCACCAACGATGCCAGCCCAAAAATGACCCTCACTTCCACCCTGTTGGCGTCTCAAACGAAGAGAACGGTTCCCGCTGATTGATGCTCAACATTTACTCCACTCATCTGGTCTGTCGAGGGTAGCATTACATTCGTTAGTGAATAGAACTGTTGAAAAATCTATCTTCATGTATTCTTCTACCCATTTCAGTCTCTTCTACTTATGAACAGGCTTCAGAGGGGGCCTTGTACCAGGTTTAACATTCCTGGCTCCCTGCTTCAAGAGGCAACACCTGGTAGTTTTTGATACGTCTTCCCTGCCACAACGTTTGAAGACTTCTCTACTTGTCGCGCAACTTCCCTTTTCCTCACGTGACAAAGTACGATTCGAAGCAACCCTCGACTTACCCTTATCTGCCCTCGACCTGAGGGCACAAATTTTTTCACTGATCGGTGATCTGTTCCTAGCATTTTCGATATTTCTATGGTTGTTTTCCATTTTCCCACCTCTGACACTATGGTAGGCTTCTCATTCGAGATAAGATCACGTTTCTGACCCATAAATTACACTTAAATTGGGCACCTGCCTAATAATTTGGGACAACAGAAATGTTGCTACTACAAAATAATAACCGCCGTTTGCTTTCGTCTGCGCAGATCCGATTTATTTTAAAAGTAAGTGCGCAGATAGCGGTTGCCAAGAGACAGTGAGAAAACACCTGATTTTGAACGAATATACATTTATTTAACGAGAGAAGGTTGATTTGCCTAATAATGTGGGACGCGATATATATACACATACATATACACACAAGGTGATTCAAAAGTCTCCACGTATCAACAACAACGTGCTATTATGAGTTCACAGTGAGTGGAGTAAGCGTATAACAACGTGCATTCTGAACAATGGTAACCATTTAGAGCCTGTTAAATAAAAAAAAAAAACTGTTCTTATAAACTGTTTCTTATAAAAAATAAATTATTCCTACGCATGGCGACTTTTGAATCACCCTGTATAACACACACACACACACACATACAAACATGTATAACGGCATAACCGCGTAGCCTAGTGGTTAGGGTGTTGCGCTCTCGGTTCCCGGACCGGACAGTGCATTGTGTTCTCGAGGAACACACTTAGTTTCGCCCTGCGGTCACTTTGACATCTGATGTGTGGCATAACCCGCTCTATATAGGCAAGGTCGATTTGATGAAGAAACTAAACTCCTGCATAGTACAGACATTTGATCACCATAAACTAATCATGGATGCAGTCGTTCAGGAGGAAGCTGCAGAATCTTCCCTCCTGAACTCGAAAGACTACCGAGGAGTGAATAGAGAGAGAGAGAGAGAGAGAGAGAGAGAGAGAGAGAGAGACAGACAGACAGACAGAAAGAAAGAAAGAAAGAAAGAAAGAAAGAAAGAAATAAAGAAAGAAAGAAAGAAAGACAGATAGATAGAGAGAGAGAGATAGAGAGAGAGAGAGAAAGATAGATAGATAGATAGATAGATAGATAGATAGATAGATAGATAGATAGATAGACAAAAAGAGAGATAGAGATAGATAGATAGATAGATAGATAGATAGATAGATAGATAGATATACACACATATGGATATATATGTGTGTGTGTGAGTATGTATCTATATGCGTATATATATCTATATATATATATACGTGTATAAGGGTTGACCACTAGTGGTCGTCCCATATACACGTGTAGTACAATTTTTTCTGAATTTTCAGATTTTTTTATATGCTAGGCCACTTGGTTTTAAATTGAATTAATATTCAATTTATCATCCTATATATAAATAATAATTTATATATATATACGTATATATATATATATATACATATATATATATGGGAGAATATACAAAAAATAACAACAGACGAGGACAGGTGGTGTAAATAACAAAAGTATATATTAGTATGACGCTCGGGAATACGATATATATATATATATATATATATATATATATATATATATATATATATATACGTATGT
>NC_142933.1:18044773-18054773 GCF_046866305.1 Octopus bimaculoides
TTATTTGTTAGAACCATGCATCTCTGACAATGGAGAACCATCATTCAAAGACTTTACAGCTATCGACATCACGTACTTATTTTCTTTAGTAATAGAGTATTTTTTCAATACAAGAGCTTTACATAATCCAACGTTTGTTTGTTTGTTTGGTTTTTCCTTTTATGTTTCTAAAGATATCACCGTGTATTTTGAGGGTGATTCTCTTGCTGTGTCTCGCAAGTCAAGAAACTATATAGTCTTTAAGACTTTCATTGTATAATGTCTTTAATTCTTCAGACAAAATCCATTGTGATGATCCAAAAACGGTACTGAGGGGTGAGACAGATAAATCATAACCTTACCAGTGATATACAGCTAACCATAAATCTTTAAAATCTCAAACAGTTTTGAGGGGATGGGAATTTGTTTTCTTCATGCCATCTTCAAAATCACTATCAGACAATAGTGCCGAACTGGCAGATTTGTTACCAAACCCCAGACAAAATGCATAACCCCATTTCTTTGAGTCATTTATGTCCTGACTTCAAATTCCGCTGAGGTCAACTTTTTCTTTCATCCTTCCTTGGGCGATAAACTAAGTTCTATTGAAGTACTGGGAACGATGTTATCGACTTCTCCTCCACTCGAAAACTGCTGCCCTCTGCTAAAATTTGAAACCACTATTATTAAGTGGGTGAGCTAGCAGAATCGGAAGTGCGCTGGAAAAAACGGCTTTACAATAGTTCTTCCGATCCCTTACGTTCTAAATTCAAATACTCCGAGCTCTGATGGAGACCAAACTCAACATTAAGATTGTTGAAATGCCAGGGAACTCCGTCAGATCACAACTATGTAGGATGTACCCCTTTGAGAATATCATATGAATATGCAGAATACATACATACAAATGTACACACATAAACAGATACATATGCACACACACGCATACATGCATACACATAGATGCATACATACATGCATGAATGTATAGGCACGCACTGATCCACACACATGCGCACAAACAAATAAAAAGGAACGCAGTGTGAGTAACGGACAGAGTCAAAACTATTAAAAAGGTTGCAAGACGCAACGAAAATTTTATCAAATGATTATCCAAGGACAACATTTCCGTATTCTTATAGACGAATTCCGTATTCAATTCCTCAATTACCCACGTGCGCTACGAGCAATCCCGCAGAAAACTGCAGTTTACTATCAGGGAGAAAATAAATTCATAAAGATATAGGGTAAACATTAATAATTAATTTATAATTAGTAATTTTACCAAGTAGTTCGGTGTGTTAAAAAACAATTATCAGTAAATTTATATAGACGAACCTTAAATTTTAATTTTGTCTATTCTGGATATTTTCCCAGCCAGAACTAAGTTGCTTCTAGTCCATAATTATGGTAGATATTAAGTTAACAACATCAAAGGAGACCATAAGTATGTTTTTTTCCTTTACTCTTTTTGGGAGGTAGTTTAACATGTTCAAATAAACTCTAATGTAACTTTTAATGTATTTTAGAAGCGGTCTCAAGAGGGTATCAATGAAGTAACAACTCAGTCGGTGCGTTTCACAGAATGGTCCAGCTATAATGGACATTAGTTTAAGGTCTCTTGACTTTTATGAATTTTCGGTAAGCCATAGAAGAGGCTGAGTTCACATTTAAAGCTAGTTATGTAGTCTATTTCTTTTTTCGTTGGGTTTTTTTTTGTGGAGTTGAACTAATGTCAAAATGTTTTTCATTAATGTTTGGAGATTAAGGCGGCGAGCTGGCAGAAACGTTAGGACGCCGGGCGAAATGCTTAGCAGTATTTCGTCTGCCGTTACGTTCTGAGTTCAAATTCCGCCGAGGTCGACTTTGCCTTTCATTCTTTCGTGGTCGATAAATTAAATACCAGTTACGCACTGGGGTCGATGTAATCGACTTAATCCTTTTGTCTGTCCTTGTTTGACCCCTCTATGTTTAGCCCCTTGTGTGCAATAAAGAAATAAGAAACGTTAGCACGCCGGGCGAAACGCTTAGCGGTATTTCGTCTGTCTTTAGGTTCTGAGTTCAAAATCTGCCGAAGTCTACTTTGCCTTTCATTCTTTCGGAGTCGATAAATTAAATACCAGTTGCGTACTGGTGCCGATCTAATCAACTGGCCCCTCCTCCCAAAAATTTCGCGCCTTGTGCCTGGAGTAGAAAGGATTATTCATTGTCTTCTATATTCTCGTAGTAGTTTTCATTATTCAACATAGATACCTCTAGGTTTTTGTAGTAGTCCATGTCCATCACTACTACTGCGCACCCTTTATCGGCTTCTTTAATTGTTGATTCATCATCATCTTGTAATTCAATTAACGCTTTCCATTGGATAGTACTGAAGTTTGAGTTAACTTCTTGTTTTATGCAAGGTGTGGCAAGGGAAGTTTTCAACGCGGTTACAGAACTCGTCGAGTGTTTTATTTCTACCTTTGTGAGGAATGTGGTTACTTTTGTTTTCAACTAGTGAATCTTCTTCGATATTAGAGTTAACTAATGCTTCTGTAAGTCTTAGTTTTCTGCAGAATCCCGTTACACTACCTTTAATTTCATTTTGGTTGGCTCTGCGTAAAGTTGGTGGGGAATTTCAGCCCTTTTGAGAATAAATTGACGTTTATCGTTAACAGTAAATCCCTTAATATGTTAACTACCTTCGGCTATTTCCTGTGTGTTATGTTCCAACGTGTGTCCCTGTTTTTCTGGTCTGGAGCTAAAAAAAAACGTTCGTTGTGGCTGCGTCAGTTTGGGTTGTTGATGTGTCTGTTGGGATTTGGGTTTAAAAGAGTGATGATATCGCTCTGTCGAGTTGTTGTGTGTGTTCATGTATCTAAGGGTCCTTTGATTGGCATTAGGTATAGTGCTTTGTGCCTTTTTCATTCCTGTTTGGGAATTAAAGTTCCGAACCATGCTGCAGTTTTTTCTGAAGTTTCTGGTTTGCGGAACATTCCTATTTCTAGTATTATCTGGTTTTTCCGAAGGTTTAGGGTCGGCTGGGAACTTTCAAACATAGGTCTACTATTTTTATGCTGTGTGTGATCCCTATTTCTAGTGTGTCAACGATTTTTCCCCGGTGTATGGTTGGTTCTGTGTAATTGTTTTCTTTTATGTATCCATAATTAAAGTTAGTTTGTTCTTTGTTCAATTCTGTATGATAATTTTTTGCTGTCTTTTTCATAAAGAGGTTATCCGAATTAAACTCGTTTTTGAGGTTTGCTACATAACGTTGGAAGAAGTTATCATTTTTCTCCCAGCGTTGAAGGGAATTTCTTTCTTCAGCTTCACATGTTTCTATCCGAAGTTTAGTACTGTTTTCCAGAGAGTGTCCATTGTTATGTTTATTCAGTTCCCTGTGCATCGCTTCGTCAATGTTTTTGTATTTTTCTTGATTGTTCGATTCTCGTAATTTACGTAGTTCTATTTCTGTTTTCATTCGATATAATGCTAATCTTTCTCTCACTTCTCTCTGTCCATCAGTTTCGTTTGGGATTCTTTTAATTTGTAATTTGCGGAGGAGAACTATTGGTGTTGAACTCATCCAGCGTTCGTAAATTTCTGTCTTGTTGGAATTTTTAAGCATGTTCCAGAATGTGAATTTTCTGTTAGATGGACTTGTGTTTGTATGAATTCGATTTATTGAGAATTGCTCATTGTCTAGTTTGTTTGTGAAAATTGAGTTTAGTGTTGTGCATAAAAGGTTTAAATCTTTTCTAACCTGTTCTGAGTGGTGAGACGTTTCTTCATTTCCTTTTTCTCGTGATTGAGTAGGTTTGATGTGTAGTGTTGCACAGATGCGCCATTTTGAGTGATAGACGTGGCATTTTCGGTCTCACGTGTCGTATATATCGGCGAAATTTGCTGAAGGAAATGCCAGGTGGTGGAAAATATAAAAAAAAAAGAGAGCGCAAACCTCCGCCAAGGCAACACCAACGTCCTCTCAATGATTAGCCAGAGATAATTTTTTAAAATGAGAATATCTGAAGTAAACTCTCCCATAAACGAGAATACTAATAATGAACACGACCGCTCTCAAAAGTTACGTAAAAAAAGACAGGAAAAATAACCCAGAATCCTTGTCCGGTACCGCATAGATCCCAAAATGTAATCAGCTTGTGCTAGTCACGAGGCCAAACATCCTTGACAGTTTCATCCGAATCTATGCAGCGGTTCTTGAGATATCTTGTCCACGGACAAACAAACAAACAAACAAACAAACACGACTGAAAACAATACATCTGCCTTCACTAGGCGGAGATAATAACATTTAAGATGATAAAGCACAGAAATTTTCTTTGTGTAGATGAAGATTATTTAATCTATTACAGTTTGTACAGAGTCAACTGGTTTCGCTTCGCTAATCATGACTCACTGTGAAACCATAATAAATGTTTGATTTAATCTTGCGTAGAAGCTGGTATGAAACAGCTTTGCATTTATACAGAGGAGTATAGTTCAAGGGGATAATCAGTGAATATAATGTTTTTCAGTTAAAGGAATATAATAATTCTTAGCTAAGAGGAGGTATATTTTTTTCCTTTTTCTGGTTGTGTTTTCATTTATGAATTCCATTGTATATTCATGTTAACTCTTAATTTAGTCGTTGTTAAATTGATGCCCTTTCCGTGCATTGGTATATATATATATATATATATATATATATATATATATATATATATATATATATATATATATATATGTTTGTATGTATGTATGTATGTAAATGACTTTGATTTGTCCTGACAATACGAAAAACCAGATAACCAATTTTTAGAGCACAATCCTTACTTCTTGCTTAGAACACGATATGTTCAAGATGGAACAAGCATTCAACTCTCAGCGTACCACTTCTGAAAGCTGAAACAGCTGTAAAATATTGAAGCTGATAACAGAATTCCTGTTCCCTTTTATTGAATATATACATTATATATATATATATGTATATACAACAGCCTTCTTTCAGTTACCATCTTCCAAATCTACTCACAAGGCTTTGGTCGGGCCGAGGTTATAGTTCAAGACACTCACCCAAGGTGCCACGCAGAGGGACTGAACCCGGAACCATGTGATTAGAAAGCAAGCTACTTACCACACAGCGACTCCTGCGCCTATATATATATCGACGATAACGTTTTTTTTTGCGGGGGGGGGGGTGACATTATATAACATGGCTAACCTATAAAGAACTATGTTACTACATTTCAACCCCAGGAAAGCGTTTTTTCCAGCTGGTAAATGACACACATCATGTGTCTGATATATTCTCTGTAGAATCGCATCAATGTTAAACTCACCTTTAAATGCGTCAGAAAAAAACTATCTTTAAAAAATTTCAAGGAGTTCTGCTAATTTCTTTTCATTCATTTCCTTTTCTTCTGTAAGAAGGGTCAAAGACGAAAGGCAATCTTCTGATTCCTATCCAAATGTTCTTATAGCCAATGCTTCAGACCAGCTTTCAGGGTCATCTGCTTCATCTTTTGGTAATCTTCCTAATACTTTAGACTAAGTTCTAAGAATATTAAGTTTCAAGACTGTGCAATATTGCATGTGAGAATAAGCAACAATCTTAAACTGATCAATAGATGGTTGAAAACCAAAAAAATAAATAAATAATAAATAAATAATAAAATAGTAATAATAATAATAATAATAATAATAATAATAATAATAATAATAATAAACCGAAGAATTTTGCGATTTCATCATATCGATATTTATCACGCTATGTTCTTTTAACTAACGAATGTAATCAATAATTTTAACCATGCAGCAAGATGTAATCTCCAAGTGAGCCGAAACTTCGACGATCGATCCGTTTTCGATTCTTCACTGAATCCAATCAACCAATCAATTTTTCAGCTCAATGTCTGTATGGTGTGTGTGTATGTCTGTCTGTCTGTCTGTCTGTCTGTCTGCCTGTCTGTGTTCATATGCATCTTTGGCGAGTTTGCGTCGTTCAACGATGAGGAATCAGTTGTTGGACCCACTGACATACCTGCTCTGATGCAGAATGAATGTATAACTGGCGGAATGTTCCTGTAATTTTGTTTTTTCTTACTTAAATTAGAGGTACGATCAACCAAAACAGATTACCAAACAGTTTGTGTGTAACCCATTTGACTCGCCCAAAGTTACTTAACAAGTGAAATGGAACGTAGTGAAATGGAACCCGGAATGTTGCGATTCAGAAAACTGTCAAGTAGTAAGAAGTGTATGTGCGTATGCATACATACATACGTATATATATATATATATATATATATATATATATATATATATATATATATATATATCGGCGCCCTCCCCGCAATATCGAATATAATACTACCTCTTACATCATCCTGTATGAAATCTATATAAACATATAAACTAGCATGAGTACATATTCTCTCGTAAGATTTCTCTTTTATTGGAAAAACCATCATGGATACCGTTCTCTGATTGCTTGAAAAGATAACCACTCTGTTTATTTCCTCCTCTACTTTTAACCTTTGGATGTTATGTGTGTATGTGTGGTTGTGTGCGTGTACGTGCGTGTATATTTGTGAGTGCATAAGCTCAGTATATGTGTGTATGTGTGTGCATGTGTGTGTGCATGTGTGTGTACATGCGTAAAGATGATTCTCTACGTTGTTAGATGACATTTCTGATTTAAAACCTCACATCATAGTAATGAATTTATCACTGCTTTATGACGATTATAACGAAAAGTTTGATAATTTATATATTATCAATAAACATTGTAAGACTACAGTCATAGTTCAGATACTATAGCGTTTCTGTGTGGGTGCTTCACAAGTTATATTTTCTATTTCTCTCTCTCTCTTTCTCTCTTCTTCTCTCTCCCTGTGTATATAGATAGATAGATAGATAGATAGATAGATAGATAGATAGATAGATAGATAGATAGATAGATAGATAGATAGATAGATAGATATAGAGAGAGAGACGAAAAGAGAGAGAAAGAGCTGTAAGCTAATGAAGATGATTACGTAATTCGCATTCTTTTGACATTTATTCATTCTTTAATATTACGGTCTATGAAGGCGGCGAGATGGCAGAATCCGGACAAGACGCTTTGCGGCATTTCGTATGTCTCTACGTTCTGAGTTCAAAGGCAGCCAAGGTTTTCACCACCATCGGCCGTCAAGCGATGTTAGGGGGGACAAACACAGACACGCAAGCATATACACACACACATACATGTATATATATATGCATATATACAACGGGCTTCTTTCAGTTTCCGTCTACCAAATCCACTCACAAGGCTTTGGTCGGCTCTAGGCTATAGTAGAAGTCACATGTCCAAGGTTCCACGCAGTGGGACTGAACCCGGAACCATGTCGTTGGAAACCAAGCTACTTACCACACAGCCATATATATATATCGAACGCGACGCGTCCATTTGCAAGTAAGTTTCAACTTTATATATATATGTGTGTGTGTGTGTGTGTGTGTGTGTGTGTATGCATATATGTATATATATTTCTCATTCAAAAATTCTGGAAAGAGTAGTACACAACATAACGTTTGTACATTTAACACTAGTCAAAACCTGCTTTCAGTTTGTTCCTACATTTTCATGTATCAATAACTGAGCCAAATCTAATATTATGCCTATCAAGATTATTATTAATTTAGTGCATGTATACCTTCCACAACGACCCTCCAGCAAATATCTTTTATTTTTTTGCAGTTGAAAAGAATGTTCTGAGAGCGATGTTGTAGCGTTCATCTCCACTGCAACTGCTTTTGTTATTTTGCACGTCTTACTACTACTCGAAAGAACTGCTTTAATGCAATCTCTAGGAAGTAGAATTTTAATTCTTTTGCTGACTGTATGACTGCAAATAAAGTTTGTGCGCTGTACACAGGGTACCTTTTCAAACTTAACAACACACTCGCGCACACACACTACACGCACACACAAACAGGCACACACAAACACACACACACACACACATACATATATATTCACACACATGCACTCACACACACACACACTCTCTCTCTACACTCACACACTGTGTATATATATATATATATATATATATATATATATATATATATATATATATATATATATATATATATATATATGTATGTATGTATGTATTATGTATCTGTCTATATATAGATACATACATACATACATACATACACACACACACACTCATATATACATACATACATACATACATACATACATACATATTTACATACATACAATAAAATCGGACCAGAGCCTTGTGAATGGATTTGGTAGGCGGAAACTAAAAGAAG
Source organism: Octopus bimaculoides (assembly GCF_046866305.1). Taxonomy (NCBI): domain Eukaryota; kingdom Metazoa; phylum Mollusca; class Cephalopoda; order Octopoda; family Octopodidae; genus Octopus; species Octopus bimaculoides. The sequence continues at coordinate 18,053,066 of NC_142933.1, forward strand.
CATGTCATGTATATACACACACACACACACACATATATATATATATATATATATATATATATATATATCGGTGTTTGTCTCTGTGTGTGTATGTGTGTGTGTGTTTATGTGCATGTGTGTGTGTGCTTATGTTTGTTCTCATCACCGCTTGATAATCTGTGTTGGTGTATTTACGCGTCCATAGCTTAGTTCTTTCAGTTTATGCTGTGTTGTGCAAAAAATAGCTATTGTTTAGTTAATGAGGAATCGCCAGAAACAGAAATATACAAAGTAGACTATCCACTAGTGCGCTAACCTAATTAATGACTGCTTTATATTGCAACCGACTTGCGCTACTGATAAAGAAAAGAAGCCAGCAATCTTCTCTGTGGAGCGGTCAACAAACCAGGAAATGTTCTATCAGCAGATTCATTCACACTTTTCTGTTACATCATTACATTAGAAAAAGTATTTATATTCTTAGTTCACCCACAGTGAAGCTTTGTATTATACAGATAGGTAGATAGATTGAGAGAGAGAAAGGGAGAGAGGGAGAGAGAGAGAGTTATGTACATATGTGTGTGTGTGTATTTAAGGATGCAATTTCAAAGAATTTGAAGATCATCAGAATATTTACTGGTGAGGAGACTCATTAAAAGTATGGTCAAATATATTCTATATTCAAAGAGTTCGTTTTGCCTTTGACTTTCAGTTTCGTTTGAAGATTTACTCAAACAACTGACGATTCGCTTGAGTTAAAGTAGACAAAGAGAAAGTGATTACTGTTGCGCATGAGCAATGGTAAGCCAAAGATAACTATATGAAGAAAATAATTAAGAAAGAAGCAAACATCAGTACAATTTGACAACGGTACATTATTTCTGACTATCCGATTCTTGCCAAGTTGGAAAATATACAACATACAGGATTGAGTCAGCAGCTATATTTCATGGGCTGACACTTCGACATGCAAACGGAAAAGAAGTAATAGAAACTGTCAAAGGTGAAAGCTATGGAAGGAAGTCGAGAAAATTGTCAAAGCACAATGATCTTGAAATGAAAATAATAAGTGAAGTAGGAAAGGAAACAATGCAAATAATAACTGGAGAACTACAAAAAGAAATATAGAAACCTTACCAGAATGCGCAACTCTACTCATAGACCAAAAAATAGGCCTGTTCAGTTCATACAGTACATATCCTGCACAACACACACAGCACATATTCAAGACAATTAGTTTCAAAATGATATCACACAAACCACACAACGCATACTTTATGCAGTCCTCAACCAATAATACATCTAAGCTTACATAATCGACAAGCGATGTTATAACACTTCATAAGGCGGCGAGCTGGCAGAATCGTTAGCACACCGGGCAAAATACTTAGCGGCATTTGTCTGTCCTTACATTCTGAGTTCAAATTCCGCCGAGGTCAACTTTGCCTTTCATCTTTTCGGGGTCAATAAATTAAGTACCAGTGAAACACTGGGGACGATGTCCCCTCCCGCAAATTTTCAGGCCTTGTGCGTTGAGTAGAAAGGATATCATAACACTCCATACTCAATGCTCTCACATCATGTAATCTTATTCTATACAATTGTCATCTAATAATATAATTTTGCTTAACTATATTACCAGTGAACGTCGTCGGGAGACCGGAGTGGACAAATCGCTTGGTTTGATAATCAGCTCAACGAGCTTCAAGCACATATTCAGAATTGTTTA
>NC_142933.1:18059773-18067273 GCF_046866305.1 Octopus bimaculoides
TGGAGCACCACCTTTAGTCGAGCAAATCGACCCCAGGACTTATTCTTTGGAAGCTTAGTACTTATTCTATCGGTCCCTTTTGCCGAACCGCTAAGTTACGGAGACGTAAACACACCAGCATCGGTTGTCAAGCGATGTTGGGGGGACAAACACAGACACACAGACACACAAACACGCACATATATATACATATACATATATACGACGGGCTTCTTTCAGTTTCCGTCAACCAAATCCATTCTCAAGGCTTTGGTCGGCCCGAGGCTATAGTAGAAGACAATTGCCCAAGGTGCCACGCAGGGACAGAACCCAAGGTGCCACGCAGGGACTGAACCCAGGGTGCCACTGAACCCAGGACCATGTGGTTGGTAAGCAAGCTACTTACCACACAGCCACTCCTGTGTATATTTTTATTGTTGTTCAGCTGCACTTCAGTTCTAATTAACAAAAGCCTTCTCTAACGACTATTTTTTTCTTTCTCTTGAACATGGTACATCATCCAGTGTACCTTTCCTTTATATAACTGTAAGTTAAAGTTTTCTTGCAATATCAATGAATACATTATTCATTATTCCCTGTGTATGGCAGGGAACGAATTTTGTTTAGTCATATGACAAGCGGGCACACGTCATTGAAAAGACATTTAGACGGTCGAAACGCCTCTATTGCTCTAGTGACTTACTTCCGAGACGATGCTGGCCTCGTTCCAATGTATATGTGTTTTTTTAACACACATCTATAAAGATACGTTTCCTCAGACAAAAATCATCACGCGATTCAGTGGTGTATACACGTCAAGTATTGTACACGGTTGTCAGTTACAGTTTTCATCTTCTTTAATTTCATTTAAAACGTACAAAATCTGTTTAACAATTTCCCCCAAAAATGCTTTATTCATTTTCAAGTCGTTTTCCTGTCATTCTTATTTCTTACATTTTAGGGAAGAACCAGTCGCTTATATATACCCAGTACTTGACTGTACTTTATTTCATTTATCTCCAAAGTCCAAGTCCACTTCATTAGGAATAAAACCTAGAACATTAAGAAGGACGTAACTATATAATATGAAGTACTTTTTGCTCGATGCTCAACCGATTCTACCAATTTCCATCCTAAAATTCACCATCATATCAACTCTTAAATGGCGTACAGATTATTTCAAACATTTACAAACCGTTGATTCGGCATGGAATTTATACGACGTCACTATCGGCTTCACCATTGGCTGTGACGTATTTTTCTTATTACTAACCAATTCAAGATAAATTTCATTGTTTGTATTGTGGTAACTATTGTAAAAAAAATGCTTTAAAAGAAAAACATTGAAAATTTGTAATTTTATTCTTTTATTTGTTTCAGTTATTTGACTGCAGCCATGCTGGAGCACCGCCATTAGTCGAACAAATCTATCCCAGGACTTATTTTTTGTAAGCCTAGTACTTATTCTATCGGTTGGTAAGCGATGGTGGGGGGGACAAACACACACACACACACACACACACACACACACACACGCACACACACACACACACACACACACACACATATATATATATATATATATATATATATATATACGATGGGCTTCTTTCAGTTTCCGTCTACCAAATTAACTCACAAGGCTTTGGTAGGCCGCATTTTCAAATAATCGCTGTTGCTATTGTTATTGTTTAGCTCAAAATCGGTTCAGGTCGAACAGGTCCACGATCAAAGGAACTCCAACCGTGACAATCTCACCTTTTAGTATTCAATATTACGTGACATTCTTAGGTGGTAAACATACAGACAAACAGACAAACAAACACACACTCACACACCCCCTCTCTCTCTCTAACACACACACACATATAAATATACATACATATACATTCATACATAAATGTACAAATGTGTGTGTGTATATGCGTGTATGTGTGTGTGTGTGTGCGTGTGTGTGTTTGTGTGTGAATATATATTACTGAGGTTACTCTCTAGTAATTTCTGTCAAACTGACACACATATATGAACAGGAGCTTAAGTTTGGATGCGCGGCTAAAAGAACTTACTTCCCAACTAGGTGATCTCGTGTTCGATTCCATTATGCAGCACCTTGGGCACATGTCTTCTAATACAGCTTCTGATCGACTTGTATATCTTAGCTGACATTTCATACATGGAATTTGCTGTAAATACATTCTTGGGATCATTCCTGTTTCGGGTGGTAGGTTTAAACCCTCGTTTGCATTAACACAACAAACTAGACCTTGACTGACTTTAGTAAAGTCCGCTTTATTGCAAGCATTTAGACCAGGTTTCTGGACTTTGAATAAATTCTGTTCTCTCCCCCGTTTTGGGGTTCCTGGCGATGGTCATGGGCTCGACCCTTTTCTCTCGAGTAAATTATAAAAGCATGCGTGAGAACTTATGTATTATGAATGTATGAATGAAGCGTATATTTATATAATAATACCTGACATAAACGTTGGTTGGTTGAGATCTGCAGTCAGGATTTCAATTGTATAGAGAGAGGGGGAGAGAGGTTGAAATAGAAATACAGTGAGGGTTATTATAAGAGGTGAAAGCTGAGTCTTATAACTTCATAAAAGATACACATTTTTAGTGAAATTTAGGAGAGTTAGTTTTCGATGGTGTAGATTGCGATTATGTTGACTAAATTTAGAAAAGTAATATATATTTATAGCAATTATACAAATGAGAAATTTATTTCATTTAATTTTATTTCAAGGTAATAAATGTTTTTTTTTTTTACTTTTCAAAATTAGTGTTCATGTTAACATTTTGTAAAAACGCCAAGAAATTTGAAAAAATATAATTGTCATACGCATACCATATTTTTTGATATCACACAGATGACGCCTGTATACGCCTAAAGCTATGTGTCATATGACGGGTAGCACTCCGCTAGGTGCATATTTAATGTTCCTTTGGCAGTCACCATGTAATGAAGTTATTGTTATTATTGTTGTTGTTGTTGTTGTTGTTGTTTAACACCAGGTCATCTTTTATGAATTAAAGCTATGATGAAAAACATTCTACCCTTGACTGACACTGTCCTATCTTTTCTTTATGCATAGAATATCTAGAACTGCATAATCTATGTCTGTCATGTTTTTAGGATGGTAAAGTGTGATTTGAAATAGATGTATTTAGTATTTCTTGCAGATCGAGCAGCCACATAGAGACCCCCTCATTGGTTCGATATTTATGCGTGAATATTGAATAATTTATCAATAGGCAGTGGATCGTGCAGTATTTTTGAAAAGTGGATACGTAAAAAAAACTTTCAAAATGTGAAAATTTATGTTCATTTTTTTGGACATAGTGTTAAAGCAATTCTATCTTGGCTTATCATTCATCATTTAAGACTATCTCGTTCACTATTTTCTGTTTTCTTTTCTTTAGGTCTTTGCGTTTTTCACAAATAAATTTTATGAACAGGAATACACTACAAGTCAAATGCTATGACATATCAAAAATACTAAAAACAGGATTTTAAAAAAAATAACAAGGAGTTCACAATTCTTTAATAATCTTATGAAACGTTTCTCGTATACAAATTTTTAGAAGAATAAAACAGCAAAGTCCGGTTTTCGCGTTCCGAATTATCACAAAAGCCATTCTAAATTGCATTTGTTGCACGTTTGTATACAGAACTATATTTTAAAGAAGAAGCCATCTTTATTCTCATAGAAAATGGCTGACATATAGAGAGAAAAAAAATAAAGTAAAATTTTCTGTTAACGCTTACGTAAGTAACCATTCGTATGCAACTTCTAATAAATCAAGTGTAATGCTGCTGAAACAAGACCTTGGGATATGGAAATTTAGCGCCTTCGTTAAACAATATATTCCTCGTCAGATGCCTTGCAAAATGTCGTATTTTTCATATCTCTTGACACGAGGTTTTGCTATTGTATTATTCATCGGTCAGGATTTCTTATCTGAAAAATAACCGTTAATAGATATGTCATAGCATCTTCTATTTTGTTGTTGTCAATATCGTTTCTAGAAATTTGTCATGAGCTTGTTCTCTTGCCTGAAGCGACCTTCTTGTTGTCGTTGTTGTATTGAGCTTGTCTTGTTATTATTATTGAAACAACCTTTCCTGTTTACAGAGCCATGTAAAATAATGAGTCATTTTGTTACTGGCTGAAAGAATTTATAATGATTGAGATATTTTTTCAGTCTTTTAGGACACCAACAGAGAGATGGGAAATAAAGAGGAAATTATCTTCTACCTGGATACTTATCTTGAATGTTCGTAACAGAACGAACTCCACTAAAACATTAGATGGTTGAGTGGTGGTGTTAAACTGGCAACGGGATTAATTCGACAATCCAACGGAGGGAAAAATCCCCGCCCCTGAGGAGCTTCCCAACTGTTCCGTTTACTAAATTTTCTTCACAATAGGTTGATCCTGTATTATGGCAGAAATAAAAACTGTTTGTTCAAGTCATCTGCAGTGGAATTGAACCCGAAGTCACGTAGTTGCATAGTGAAGTTCTTAAGCTCACAGCCATGCTTAAATTGATCCCTAGATGCACCTGTGACCTACGTGGCTTCAACATATCTAAGCCTCCATGTACTCTCAAGAAGCTTCAAGAAGGTTTCTCGCAAAGAGAAGTTCCGATATTTCAATATTACTATACTCCAGTATTGTCTACTTCGAATGTTGCTGGACGAGTACCAGCTACAAGTCAACCACTCAAAGATTCACTCATTTCGCCTCTTCTATTTACTCATATCGTATTTGATACTACTTCGGCTCGGACCAGCAGCTATGACTTACGCTTCCATCCTTAATGTCAGTCCTCCGGAAAGTGATCTCTGCCCGTGTTTTCTTGCGGTCATCCATTTTCAAGTGTTCTAAACGATCATCAATCGAATCGAACTCACTTGCTTGGAAAGCTGATGAAGGCCATGAACAAGCATCCTTACTCCAGATCAAATATTTCAAAAGAACACAAAAAATGTTCCTGCTCAGTAAGTAGAGCGTTTACATTTCTTTGAAGCGTTAGATCGACTACCATTACGACGTTAATTCTGTTCAAACAGAGATGACTAGACATACTTAACAGTAAGTACAAAATCTACTTAAGTCATTGATTATTTTTTACTATGGAGCATTAGCCTTCAAATACCTCAAATAATTAGTTATCTTTTATGTGATAAGCCAATTAAAAATGATTTCAGCTAATGAAAATGCTATCAGAATTTAGAATATAATAAACGTATTGTTGTGCTTGCTTAGTCGTCTACTTTGAAAATTCTAACAACAGACGTTTTATAATGGTTTATATATTTATTATAGAACTTTGTTGGTAATAAATATTGTTTATGATTCATGAATGTGCAATATGGATTTATATTGCAGTATATCGCTTCCGTCTTGTTTTTCTCATTCGTACTAGTGGTTACTTCTTTTAAAGAATTGTTTAGTGGCACATCAAAAGGCTAAATTTAAAAACCTTTAGTAAACTTGTTCATAGAGGAAACTTCTATTGTATATTCTTTTAACTGTTCTTGTTGTTTTGCCAATATTTTGTAGTAGCAAATATTGGAGAATAGAATAAACAAATTGCATTCTGAAAGTTCGAATCTGAACATCTACAGCAGTTCTGTATGTATGCATGTATATTTGTGTGTGTATCTGTGCATTTATGTATAGAGACAGAGGTGCGAGGGAAGAAGTTAGATAGTCAATATAGAAAACACATAGTAATACTCAAATGATTTGAACTTACATTCCGAAATCTTTATCGAGGACTACGTACGTCGGGTAAAAGAGTGGCTATGAGAGAAAACCAAGTGAGCTGATATGGAGACAATGACGCATATAAGCAGGTTTGAGCTTGATATACAAAATATACATATATAAACTCATCTAAATATGTATAGGGATATATATAGAGAGACAAAACTGAAAAATATTCAGATGAACATTCTTGTATAATCTTATAGATATTTATATATTTACAAAATGAATTTAAATCGAGTACAAAAACTGCTGAAAACTAAGAAGACAAGGTATGGTACTTTAAGTCCGCCAGCTGTTTCTGGGGGCTCAGAATTGCGTAATAGTTGTAATATTCATAACTGGCAGATGGAATATGTAAAACGTCAAGGATATGCAACCAGTGGAGGTTGCACATAAACATAACAGTAATGCCGGCCTCCTTCGTCTGAGTTGAAAGATCAGCAAAATAACGAACTTAGAATACGATATCCTCTTCCCTTAGTTTTCAGTACTTTGTGTACTACAATTTAATTTATTCAGTAAATATATAAGATCTATATGCCTATACATAAATGTTCATCTTCGGAAATTATTCAGTTTTTGCATCTCTCTCTCCCTCCCCCCACACTGTATGTATATATATGTGTGTGTGTGTGTGTGTGTGTGTGTGTGTGTGTGTGTGTATTTACCTATGTATATGTATGTATATTTTGTATATCAAGCCCTAGACTATTTATCTACATCACTATATATATATATATATATATATATATATATATGAAATAGTTATTATGAAGCATTGTGTACAATATATTGTATAAAGGGTCGTGGGTAAGAGACCAGAGCAATGCGAAGTAAAATTAAGGCAAATCACGAGAAAACAAATATATGAATCAATATGCATTCAATATTTCGGGGTTATCTGTATATATATAAAAGAGAGGATGCGTGTGTGTGTGTGTACGTGAATGTAGTTTATGCACGTCCACAAATTAGCACGCATGTCGCTCCAATTTTAGGAGGAGATGTGTCATGACCTTATGTGCATTTTCGCCAAGTTTTTCTCTCAGAGGCACCCGCGTATAGCTGTAAAAATCGATAAACTTTTACCAATTTTGAAGTTTGTTGACATGGCGAAATCTAATCTGTGCGTACGCGCGTGAAGAAGACAGAGAGAGAGTGACAGAAAGACAGACAGACAGAGAGAGAGAGAAAGAAAGAAATAGTGTGTTTGTGACAGTGGGGAGATACAGTGTTTGCTAGCGTCCCAAAAAAATGAAAAAAGTGGGTAAGGCAGACAGAAATCAAAGCAAATTTTTCTAAGCAAGACAGAGTTTAACAAAAAGAAAAAAAAGAATGAAAAAGTGGAAGAGGGAGGCAGAAAGCGTATTAGGAATGAAAATGTAGGTAAGGAAGACAGAGTAAGTGTAAAATGTAAAAGGCATTTTTTTTTAAACGTGATATAGTTTAAAATATACGATGTTTTTGAAAGACACTATATTCTATGAGATTATATATACTTTCTCACACAACAATTCAAATATATTTATTTTAAATCATTTATTTGTTTTAAATCGTTCATATTTCTCCCCCCTCTCACTCTCACACACACGCACATATACTACTTTGGAAGCGAAAGTGTTTTGTTTATATTTCACAACTATGAAACAAAAACGTATGTAACAATTTGTCAGTCACCCACAACCCGTTTTTCGGACCACAAAAAGGGTTTTGCAATTTTTCAGATTAACAACCGCACGAT
>NC_142933.1:18069773-18084773 GCF_046866305.1 Octopus bimaculoides
ATTCCAAGAAAGACAGCCCATCTGATCCTACCAAATAAGTCTTATGTCACTTCCAGTATTGCGATGGTGACAGAGATAATCATTAATGAACCTACTTCTCCAAACCTTTAAGATCTATTCTAGATATATTTTATTAAGATCCTTCTAGATCTATTGAAGACCTGTTCCAAGTAGATCCTACCTTCAATAAACTTGATAAAAGCCGTGTTTTTGTTCTCAGCATCAGAAAAAATTTCGACACTGTCTTGCGCATGAGTCAACGAACCAAATTTATCGGGTTTATGGATACCCTTCAACCTTGTCTCTTGGAGTTAAATCTTCCCGTCAAATCGCAGTATTTTGGTGTATATAGATGGAGAACTTTACGACCTAGACTCTAACAACTCAGATTCGGTTTTGTTTCTCACTTCCTTCTATGCATCAACTACCTACTTGTCAATGTCTAACAACGCTCATTCTTATGCAAATGTTACCATTGGTCATTTCTCCCTGACCTAACGCATCCAGCCTCGTCTATGTACAACCGAGATATCTCACGAAAAATTTACATTGATTCCATGAACAGGGACCTAGAAAACTACTTCCACCGAAATCATGTCATTTCTTTGCTTCTTCAACGGCAAAAAAAAACAATTACACTCACCGTGTGCATGTCAAACAAGCAAACAAGCATTATTGCACCTCAGCGCGAAATTAGAATCTTTACCATTGCTTCAAATGCTAAACTTCAATATATTAAGTATTTATTTTGACGTACAAATATCCTCAACATAACAAAGACTATGTCTCTACAATACTTTCCAGAAGCAGAAAGTTCTTCATTCCCCGTTAATAATCCCTTCTACTAAAGGCCTGGAATTTGGTGGGAGGGGACTAGTCGATTACATCAACCTAGTGTTTCACTGGTACTTAATTTGTCGACTTCAAAAGGATGAAAGGCGAAGTCGACCACGGCGGAATTTGAACTCAGAACGTAACGGCGGGTGAAATGCCGCTAAGCATTTCATTGATTCTGACAGCTCGTCGCCTCCACCCCCATTAATGATAACTATCTGAAAGCTCATGTGAGACCTACAATAAAGTACTATTCCCTTATCTGCTACAGTCATAGACATCATAGGCCGCTTCCGATGAAAATTATTCGATTACTTACGCATTAACCCACTGACCAACGCTCCACCAACTGCTCATAGATACATTTTCTCTCTTCCTTTTCTATTGCTACCATAGTAGCCTCTACTCCGCTGATCTAGCTCATAAACACGCCATCTTCACCCAGGCACTGTCGATTCATTCGTCTTACCTCTTATCATCGATACTATGTCTACCAACCTAAATTCTGCACTAACTCTAACACTAACCCAGGCACACACGCGCGCGCTGGATCCTACAACGGAACAACGGAACAGCTTGCTCGTGAAATTAATGTACAAGTGACTGAGCAATCCACAGACACGTGTATTCCTAACGTAGTTCTCAGGGAGATTCAGCATGACACAAAGTGTGACAAGGCCGGCTTTTTGATATACAGGTACCACTCATTTTTGCCAGTTGAGTGGACTGGAGCATCGTGAAATAAAGTGTCTTGCTCAAGGACACAACGCGTCGCTAGGAATTGAACTCACGACCTTACGATCGTGAGTCGAATGCCCTAACCACTAAGCCACGCGCCTTCACTGGTTCCCACACTGACTAATTCCATTCAGAACGTCGACTTTCTGGAATTCTCTTGCTGCAACCTTCAGCCATTGAAACGGACAGTTACCGGCATTGGTCAGTCTGTGTGGCCTTGGAATGTCTGCAATGGTCAAGTGCACAAACCCCTCTTCCGAACCATACAATTAAAAATATTATTTGAACTAGGTTTCTTTTTTTAGTATTTTTTTTTTCTAAGAAAAAGAGCAGACAGACTGAGGCAGAGAAAACGATTTGATTGTTCATTTACTCGATTGAAATTTAAAAAGCTCCTCCACCACCATCAACCGTACCGTTTAAGTCTCATAGATAATTTTCTCTATTCATAAACTACTTCAATTAGTATGATAATTATTTTTATGAAGAATATATCTTCCTAGCGACGTCTACATTAAATTTATTTCAAAATGCTTCAAAACCTGACTCATTCAATAAACTACTATAGCATGGCCCATCCATTTTCTTTATAATAGTTATTTAGACATAAAAAAAACAAAAGGTTGATTCAATGGAGAAGAAAAATTACGATATAATTATCGAGACTAAAATACCGGCCATGCAAGTGTAGTTGTATAAATAGCCTGCATTTAAATAGCATATAAATTAGAATCATTTTTTAAATAGCATGGGACTCATAAGTTCATTTGACATTATTTTAGAAATATTTTCTTTCATGTCCGACTCCTGTGACTTAGATATGTAGATTATTCATTTTAGTTACATTTAAATTTCACTTAACTTTATAAAAATATATTACGACTGGTCTGCATGAAGGAACTATCTCCATTCATATAAATTATCCAGAAATATAAAAAAAAAACTTTTTGAGCAGAAAAGACGTGGTACTTTGAAGAAAAAGTAGCGTTTATGAAGTCAGTTATAAATAACTGCTTTAAATTCTGGCAAGGAGCCAGTAGTTTTAGTGGGTGATTTGCATAGCAATTCGATCTACTAGAAATAGCAACCAAATCAACATCGAATCACACCGACTTTAAAATAGGACACATTGGATATCATCCTAGATATTCTCCCGTCACTTATTTGAATACTAATTGCTCAGAAAATTTAGGTATTACATGCCTTCTGCTATAATCGCTTAAGGTGGCGAGGTGGCTGACTCGTTAACGCATCGGACATAAAACTTAGCAACACTTTTTTTCCATTTTGAGTTCAGATCCCGCCGAGATCAGCCTTGCGTTTCATTGTTTAGGGTTCGGTAAAATAAGTACCAGCTGTGCTCTGGGGTCGATGTTATCGACTAATACCTCCTTTAAAATTGCTGACCTTGTGGCAACAGTGAGACTATTAAGGAAGGGGAACGGGCAAAATCGTTAGCATGCAGGATGAAATGCCTAGCGATATTTCATTCCGGCTTTACGTTTTGAGTTCGAGTTCCGCTAAGGTCAGCTTTGCCTTTCATTCTTTTGTGGTCGATAAAATAAGTACCAGTCAATCACTGGTCGATGTAATCGATGAGACCCTTCTCTTAAATCAAGGCCTTGTGCAGAAAGAATTATTATATTCAGTCTTTGCAGAAATAGTTTTGTCCAAACGTCCAATGTGGACAATTAGTAAATCAATTTATTACTAATTTAACCCTTTCGTATATCATAAATTCCTAAGTTATTACTTTTATTTATTGATTAACGTTAAATATTAATGAGTGTTAGATACATATCTATTTCAGAAAATAAGTCACGCTATATCAATTAGTCTAGTTTCGCAATGTCATTAATCGTTGAAACAATCAAACAGTGACTTATGAATAAATTATAGTAAGAATAAAAATTTTATTATAGATAAAAGTTTTATTGTCTCTATCTATACTACTCAAATATTAATATACGAATACTGTACATTAGCATGGGTAGTCCAATTAAAGTGTTATTATAACAGTAAGTCAAAGTTATGAATAAAAATGTCATCTTAATCACTATTCTTTATTATTCTATAGATTCCGTTGGTCAGAATATACCATGAATTGCATATGTACACGCAAGGCTGGACATTTGGGTAACTTCTCCCATAACTTCAGTCATTTACTTTCTCTCTCCTCCTCCTCTTCTTCCTCTTCTTCCTCTGTCTCTTTAGTTTTCTTTTTTCACTGTGTGTAGCGTTTCTTTACTCATTGTCTGTCAGCAAGCTTAGTATGTACACTCATTTTGTACCTTTTATGTGAATTGGCACCGAATCTTTATCTTACTCCCCTCTCCCCGTTTTCATAAACGATATAAAACGGACTGCAGAAATCAACCAACATTTATATCAGCTATTATCATAAAGGGATAGAGTAATCCAACAATAAAAGATAAAACATTAAAAGAATTACTTCTTAGAGGTATGTAGAATACGTATCAATTGTCGGGATCGTTTAGTTTAATAATGATATAACAAACCATTGTAATCGTAATAGTTATATTAGTCATCGTAGAGGTACTCAGTTGGTATTTAATGCACATAAATTATAGATATTTTATAATTAAACAACATAATTATTTCTAAATTTCTTTTTAATCACTGAATATTTAGCAAATAAGACCTCCATCTCTTCAGCAGTACATAAGCTGCATTGCATTTTCTTACGAATGTAAGATTTTTCCATGGTCAAAATGATTCAATGCACCAAATGTATATACAGACGTTGAACTTTTCTAGTAGGGCTCTTAAAACTAAATGGTAATACCATTTTCTTATCCTGAATTTATTAGTAGCTAAACTTATGTATGGCTTACAAGCAGTTGAATAACAAAATCATAGTAAACTATTCCTATAGCAAAGCAGTTAGAGTTAAGAGAACACTTATTTTGGTTAGTACAATTTTAGTTTGTGTTATCACTAGAGCGATTTTTATTCATTTAGCTAAAGCGAATCAAGTTTTGTATTATCCTTTGTAGTATCCTTTATGTTTAATTGACCATAACAATACGGGATTAGTTCACACCATTTTTATAAAAAATATTTATGGCATTTATTCTGAGAGGGAAAATTTATGCTAAACAGATATAAAATATTTAAGGCATTCTAGCAATTGCTTCTGAATTATGAGGAGGATCACTCCAGGAGATCTGGATATTTCAACTGTTCTTAACTCTATTTAAGAATGGAATTAAGGAATTTTATCTTTAAATCCGTTTCTAAGAAAGGAATAATCATTAACAATTTGCTCATTATTACATATACTAATTGCTCTGAGGAATATGTTCTTAAGCAAGTTCCTGATTATAATTTGTAGGTGATTGAGACCATTTGTTAATGATATATTTTAATAGTGCATTAGGTTTTCAATAAGGAAGTTAGATTACATTGAGTCTGTACTGGCATCTAGAACGTTGACCGTATTAAGGTATTAAAATTGTTCTAAGTCCTTAATCTTTAAACTTATAGCGATCCTTCACAATTCTAACTGTACTACGTGGTTTACAGCTAGTAAGCATTGTTAATCCATAATCTCAATATAATCTTTTCTTAAACATATGAATCTTTTCCTTTTAGTTGCTGCGGTACATTCATGTAATATACATATATTCATGTAGTATAAACATTCATTTAGTATATACACTCGTGCAGTTTATACAGTTATTTATTATATAAATTCCAGTTAAGTTCAGTAACATCCACCGAATCACTTTGCACATTCTTTTTTTTTCTTTTATTTGTTTCAGTCATTTGACTGCGGCCCCAGGACTTATTCCTTGTAAGCCTAGTACTTATTCTAGCGGTTTCTCTTGCCGAACCGCTAAGTGACGTGGACGTAAACACACCAGCATCGGTTGTCAGGCGATGTTGGGGGACATACGCTAACATATACAAACATATATATATATATATATATATATATATATATATATATACGACGGTTTCTTTTCAGTTTCCATCTACCAAATCCACTCACAAGGCTTTGGTCGGCCCGACGCTTTAATAGAAGACAAGGTGTCACACAGTGGGACTGAACCCGGTACCATGTGATTAGTAAGCAAGCCACTTACCACATAGCCACTCCTGCTGTTACATTGGATTACTGGTTGATTTCTTTATCCATGATGAGTGACTGAAGTTATTAACTGTTTTCTCTTGACTGTAACGTAACACTAATTCTAAAATCTGTGTTCGTTATAGTTGTAGCATAAGTAATGGCTTTATCTGCTAGAAATCCCGTAACAGATGCATAGATGTTATGTAGTGAAATTGTAGAAACCTAATACGGAATTATCTATGTTACAAAACAGATCTATCACTTCTGATTGATTAATCTATAAATTCAACTGCGATTTTGGGCTTTTTTTTCTTTGTTTTTCACTTGGAAATTATTCCCTGACTAATTTTATCAATACCATATTTAGATGGATTTATCAGACAGATTGGTTCCAATTGAAATCTAATTCATGGATGTTGAGGATTCAGAGATTCAGTTTTACATCTGTAGAGTTCTGAAGTGAATTACTAAATTTTCTTTACAGAATTCAAGTTGGTATTCCTGTATAAAGAGCTTATACCATTTCTACTCAGATTGTTGTTGATAAACGGACTTACATGATCCAGATTTCTAGTTTCATTAGAGAAAAAATTATATATATTCGCTGAATTGCGAAAGTTCTTTATTTTCCTTTTAAAATCTTACTGAAAAAAGATTCATATATATCTTGAACACGCTTAATAAGGACAAAAATGTCGTCCTCGAAGTTGGGAAGTAAAGAGTTCGGTTACTGGATTCGATTAGATTTACATCCGAATTTATCACTTATCGGTAGCCATCTCATTCAAAAGATACAGCCGTCGTTTCATTCAAAATAAACAGCCTACCATTTCACTTATTTTAAATAAATCTGCCTTTTGCAATGATGTTTGAATGAAGAATTTTCTGGAAAGAACAGCAATTTTTTAACTTGAAATTTTCTGTGGTTGATTTTGTGTTTCGAAAAGCGCGACATTATAGAAACTATAATATATACGTTTATCTAGAATATAGTCATAGCAGAATAAATAAAAAGGCCACTATTCGGTGCATAATCCAATACATACTAAAACACATAGTTTTATTTCTATATAATAATAGCAAATGTTCATTGGTTGATTTCTCCATTTATACTCTTTACCGTATAGAGACAGGGTAAGAAGGAGTAAAAAAGTAACAGAGAGAATTAACGTACTAGGCTTGGTGGCAGATAATGAGTAAAGGAACACTACACACACAACGACACAAGCAGAATGAGAAAGAATCACAGAATCAAAGAAGGAGGAGAGGGAGTAAATTACAGAATAGTTACGGGCGAAAATATGCAAATGACAAATTTCTTTTATTTAATTATATTTTAAAGTAAAAAAAATTTTCGTTTCGAAAATTCATTTCATAACTTTGTATAAGCAGCCAGAAATTTGATGAAAGTTAAATTATGATTATAGTACGTGTTCCATATTTCCTGATATTACCCATGATGGCAAAGGTATACTTCCAAAGTTACCTGTCTTATGACAGGTAAAACTTTAGTGTGTTTATAAGCACTAAGTTTCCCTCAGTCGTTTCCAACTCACTTCAGAGACCAAATACCATAAATATTGTATGTGACCTGTTATTTATACAAAATTCAGTGACAAAAACAACCTCATTTAAAAGAAAAAGAGAGAAATTAAACATCTGAGGCTAGCTATTATCAGACGGCCATTGTAAAAATTTAAGCTTTTTAATCGTATAATCATAATTTTAAAAGAGCGGTGTTTATTGTCTTTCTTTTCATTTGTCACTCCGTAATTCAGACTTTATCATCAGATCCTGAACATTTTCAAGTCTTATGACTTCAGTGACGTCACAATACATAATCTGAATGACGCCACACTTGATGTTCAAAGTTATTCAATGTCAAACGGTCATGAATATTTTACTCTTAACTACAATCGATTGAGAGGTAAAAGATAAAGAAGTGGCAATGGAATAAGAAAAAGAATGGTTGTAAAATAGCTGTAGATTCTCTAAAACTTTCACACAGTGAAACAGTTAATTCTGTTGTGAATTAAACTTTGAATTAAACATTGTTCTTTCTTTCATTTGAAATTATATATTTCTCAGGCGGGTAAGTTCTTTTACAAAATCTTTAGATAGTAAGACAGTCGTTTTCTGCTGTTGGTATGAAAGATACATTTTCTACATAGAGTTGACAATATACAGAACTAACTAAATTTAAAATCACGGAAAGATTCTTTATCTTGACTAAAAATTATTCACTGAAATTTATCATTTACCATTTTACTTATATACGAAGAAATTTCGAGTAAGGCATTTCATTGAAATATTATATTTATATTGTGGACAAAATTATTTGATGAAAGAAAATTCCCTTTGACGTTGTCTTCAGCCACAAATATTACTATGATATTACTAACATAAACAAAATAATACTAACACACATTCACATATTCACAAATATAAGAGCCATTATGCGGTTACTTGATCTGCTAAAAGTATTAGACAAGTCTCCTTCAAATCAGCCACAACGACACATCAAAACGATAAACGTTGTTTATAAAGAACTCTTCTAAGCAAATGTAAATATGTACTGAGTTAGCAAAACATGAAATAAAACACTTTTAAATGTTTTTTAGGCAAACAATATTTTTAAAAGATAATTTATGAAGTCTTCACTTAGAAAGACTACCTAAATTTCAATAAGTTAACGAATTAAAAAGCGCCCAATATAACATTTATTTTTCTGATAATTTTTAAAAATTCTTTTAAAGTGTCTTTGTATTTAAACTGAATATATCTCATATTAAAGATTGCATTTTAAATGGGCAAACAATTTAATTTTAAAATTTTACCATCTTGCCGTCAGCAAAGGAACATATATTGAACAAGTAAAGACAAAAATTATATTTATTAAATGTCTTAATTAAATTTGGAACCTGCAGAATATGAAGAAATGAAAATATTAAAAAAAAAATATTCTTTAAAAATAGATAGTCAATATAATTGCATAACATACAATATTTAATTGAGATGTACAAGTTCTTAAAATCTAGGTACTGCTCTCATTATATCATAATTGTAATAAGAGTTCAATCTTAGAAAAAATGGCTGATCAGTTAAAAATCTTTTCAAAAATTCAGGCGGGATGAATTACACTCACCCTAAATATTACTCAAGCAATTTATTATTGTTAAATCTTTTGCATATCATGAATTCTTATGTCTATTACTTATAGGTGAATATTGACAAAATTAACCTCTACATTTATAAGGGAGTTAGATACCTATCTTTTTAAGAAAACAGCTATATCAATTAGTCTAACAGAAATTATGTCATATGAATAAGTTATATTGCGAATAAAAATTCGATAATAAATCAAAATTTCCTGATGTCTATGCAACATAAATATGGACATACGAATACTCTCTATATGTAGAGAAAGAGAGAGAGAGAGAGAGAGAGAGAGAGAGAGAGAGAGAGAGAGAGAGAGAGAGAGAGAGAGAGAGAGAGAGAGAGAGCACGGGAGTATATCTAAAATTTCTTGTTACTTTCTTTTAATCGGACAGGATAAGCATTTTTATATTTGTCTCATTAAGTGACTTTTATAAAATATTACCGGTTTCGATTTGTATATCAATCTTATCAAAATGAAAATTTGAACGTCAAGAATTAGGAAATAAAAATTAAAGATTAGAAATCAAAACAGCTTGTTCTTATATTCTTTGAATATAGAAATAATACATTTCTAAATCTCTCAGAGAGATTTATGCAGTAGTTGTATGCTGTCAACTTAATCTGACAGTCCCCTGAAGGGAATAATACTAATAATAATAACAATAATAGGTCTAACCAACAGTAGGATTATTCCCTTCAGGGGACTGTCACATTAAGTTGACAGCATACAACTACTTCATTCTGTGAGTAGTTACGAACATGTTTCGTCCAAGAGAAAATATGTATCTTCATAGATATGCTATCTTAAAAAGAAAAAATATTTTGGGAGAGAGAAAGAAATCGTTCCGCCAGTGTTTCGAGAGAACAACAGATACATTTTGGCCTTCTTGAAATTTGTCAATAACGTGTACATGCTTGTAGCGTGCCAAACCTTAAATGAACAGCAGCATTCTTGTTAACGGTGTATTTCTGTTAAGTATGACAAAGATGGCTATTTTGATCACGGTTCATTTTGTCTGCTTTATCAAACAGTATTCACACAACTATGACATTTTGAAACATCTTCAGATAGCCGCTAGTTATAATAGCTATGCGAGTCCAATCTAGCGTGATTCGAGATATTGAATCAGTTTTAATACCCGTTTTGCCAGAATCAATTCTATACATTAATACATGCACCACTATTAGCAAGAAATACTCTTCCCCAATGCATATTGCGTTATCTACAAGGAAGTTCAGTATCAGTTCTTTAACATAATAGTGATCGTATTTAAGTTCCGTTGAGCAAGACCAACATGTCAATGCCCCGGTCGATCGACACACGTGAGGATTTCTATGATTTTGGTTTGAGGAAATCGATGATTATATCGCTCGCTCTACAGCCTGTGTCACGTCGTCCAGATGAGACGACAGCATTTATAAGTAGTTAACAAGCTTATAGTCAGCAAAGCAACATTAATTGCTGTCTTTAGAACAATTTATTTATGTATATATGTGTCTATTTCAATATGTCTACTTATAATTTCATATTTGCTTGAGTATGTATGTGGGTGCGCGTGTGTATGGATGTATTCTCTAATATATGTAAGAGTTTATACCTGTATTGACTTTATTCAATGAATGTTCTGGTATTATATATTTAAAACACTTTGATATATATGTGTGTGTGTGTAGAGAGAGAGACTGAAAGAAGGAAATAAAGACAGACAAATAGGCAGATAGATAGAGAGAGAGAGAATGAAAGAATGAGAGGAATAGATAGATAGATAGATAGATAGATAGATAGATAGATAGATAGATAGATACATACATACATACATACATACATACATACATACATACATACATACATGCGGATGCGTGTACGTATGTCTTTCACATCACAACTGAACTTATGTAATGTATAAATCTATTTTACAGCTCAGTTTTCGAAAATCTAAGCGACGAGTATATGTGTATTCATGTGCATACATACATACATATATATATATACATGCGTATGTATATAATATATAGATAGATATTATACATATATATGCATATACAATACATATATACGTATACACACAAACACACACACACACACACACACACACACACACACATATATATATATATATATATATATATATATATATATATATATATATATATATATATATATATATATATATATATATATATATATATTATAAGTCATTTTGCCAGAATTTCGAAGTATAGTGAGCAGGAACAATATCGCTGCTCACTTTATCTGTGTGTATGTATGTGTATGTATGTTTTTGTATATACGTATGCATATATGCTTGTATATATAGAATATTTATAATATATACACATATATATACATGTATATATTACATGTATATATATATAGTTGCATATATATACGTGTGTGTGTGTATGTATAAACACGTTGCTTAGATTTGCCAATAAAACTCTAAACATGATTTAAGTATTTCATAATTCAATAGTGACGTCAATGGTTTGACTCTGAGATACTAATTAGCAACTTATAAAATGCTGCGTAAAAGTACCTAAGCACACTTACTTACACATACACACACAGATACTTACATACGTCTAAAGACGAATAGACTGACACCTATTCGGACACATGTGAATAGACGTTTCTGTTTGTGTGAGCGTGTGAATATTGGTGTGTATGCGTGCTGTAATTGCAATAGTATTGACAAGAAGGACTTGCAGGAAAACTTTTGAGATAGAAGAAACTACGGAGGAGAAACTGAACGAGATCATAGCTTCGGTGCAGAACCCACGGGATGTTTAAAGAACAAAGGGATATCGGACGAAAATGATAGCAGCTTGTTAGATATCGTGGCCAATGAATTCGTGATACTTAAGATGAGAGTATGTGACCCAAGCAGTGGTGGTGGATTAAGAATCCAATGTATCGACGGAGCATAAGAGAAAATAGAGCAAAGAAGCTCTTATAGAGCAAGTTCTGGAAAATGGAATCAGTTTAGTTACCAATTCTTCGGTGGTGTTCTATGTACTTGCATTTCTGGCTTATCTTCGACAATGTGGTAAGAGTGATTCTAATTGTTATCGTTGGTGCATGTTCTGATAGAATATTCTTAGAATATTCTCTAGAATATGTCCAGTAGTGTGTACCTCTTTTGAATGTATTTCTTCTTCATCAACATCAACAACAACAACATTCTTGGACATAACTGTATCGTGACCTAGGAACCAGAGCATGCTACTAAGTTTCCATGGCGTACGAGTGACCGACTCCACAACATTCCCTCTGAACGAAATGTCAATCTGTTGCAGGGTTACTCATTTAAGATGTGTAGACTGGAACAACAGGAAATGAAATGTTTTGCTAAAGAACACAAACGCATCACCCAGCCCAGTAGTCAAAACTACGATCTTGTGATCGTGAATGCAATGCCCCAAACACTAGGCCATGCGTCTCCATATTTTTCCGGTACACTAAAACAATTATGCAATAGCGTCAATGCAATGAAACTAAACATTAATTTACACCCTGTATTTTCCGCAACGGGTAAGGCGATGAAGGACAATTTTCAATACAAAGAAAACACGAGACTCGGGCATATGAATGGTGTTGGAAACTGGAAAGTTGTAATAGGGCTACTTTAGAAGGAAGCGCTCGTGTTCTTACGCTATATTATCTCGACAAAACAACTTTTTTTCCCTTTTACCAAGAATAATATTTTTCCAATTTGTTTAATAATAACACCGTCCTCCTACATTTCTTTACCATATCTAAAGCTTTTAAAAAAATTTAGTCACCTATCTTGAAACTTTTTATATTATATTTATTGTTCGCCATTTTTCTTTTTTTTTATTAAGAATTTCCTTAATAATGTAGATTTTATAGAATTAATAAGCAGCTGTATTTATTATAGAAGACGTACTATTTCGTGTAACATTTTTGTAGTTTTACTAATTCAAAGCTAGTCTTCAAGTAACAGAGCATCATCTTGGAAACTCAGATTTATGTTTTCATTGCGTAATATTGGTTTCAAATTTTGACATAAAGCCAGCAATTTCAGGAAGGGATGAATCGATTAAATCAATGCTATTGCTCAATTAGTACTTATTTATCGACCCCAAAACGATGAAAGACAAAGTTGTCTTCGGCAGAAATCAAACTCAGAACGCCGAGACAGATGAAATGCAGCAAAGCCTTTTGCACGGCATACTAACATCTCTGCCAGCTCTGAAAGCAATACCACAAGGCATTTACTAACAGCTTCAAACGATTCCGCCAGCTTACCCCGTTCTCGGCTTTCATTACGCAACATTACAAAGTTGTGTTATTTTACGAATATAATAATCGATACATTTTTTTTTTAATACTAATATTTCAATCTTTTCCCATCAGTAACCGATCTAAATTTAAACATAAAAGTATGCATTTTATAATGCTTCTCATTTTATTTATCATAACACCAACAAATCATCATTTGGTCGAACTTACCAAACAAAACATGTGCATGTGTATGTATTTATATTTATAGCTATGGGTGTGCACGTATGTATGTACGTAAGTTTATATATAACTTTTGATATATATATATATATATATATATATATATATATACATTTACATGTATACACACATACATACATACACACATACATGTGCGTATGTGTGTGTGCGTGTGTGTGTCTCTGTGTGTGTGTGTGTGTGTGTGTGTGTGTGTGTGTGTGTGTGTGCGTATAGACTTTTTCCTTACATTCTTATTAAATATTTTCAACAACATATGTATTGCAGGTTATGAGTATAATATCAAAACGAAACAAAAAAGAAAAACATACAATTTTTTAAAAACTAACCAAAAATAATTGTGTAATTATAACATATTCTCATTAATAAAATATAAAGTTATTGAAAATAATACACTGAGTATTTTTGTGCAAAACAAGTTGAAATTTTATATAATGATAAATATCTTTGATTATTTTAAAGTAAACAAATTGAGATGGCAATATCAATCATGGGACCTTTATAACTATATTCTTTGTTTATATATTTATGAATTGTTTATACGTGTTTATGTGTGTGTACGCGTATGCGTGTGCATGTGCATGTACGTCTGCGCTGTGTGCGTGTGTGTGTGTGATTGTATGTGTATGTGTGTGTGTGTGTGTGTGTGAAGTTTCATAGCCTAGTAGTCAGATTGTTCTGCTCATGATCATATGATCACAAGGAAAATAGTTCAATTTTTAGACTGGGCAATACGTTGTGTCTTTGAGAAAAAACCCTCTCCGTCCATCTTTGAAAGCCTGGATGTTCTGCTAGATCAAGAGTTAGAGGGCTGAGAAGGTATGTATGTCAGCTCACGGCGTCGTAAGCACCTAAAACGGAATTTAACGAAAGCATGGTACATGTTACTAGTTCATATCCGCTTGCGAGTGATGGTTGAGTTTATAAATGATACCCGTGTATATTGAGATAGCTATGTGTGTGTGTGTGTGTGTGTGTGTGTGTGTGTGTGTGTGTGTGTGTGTGTGTGTGTGTGTGTGTGTGTCTGTGTCTGTGTCTGTCTGTCTCTGTCTGACTGTGTGTGTGTGTGTGTGTGTGTGTGTGTGTGTGTGTGTGTGTGTGTGTGTGTGTGTGTGTGTGTGTGTGTGTGTGGAGGCGCAATGGCCCAGTGGTTAGGGCAGTTGACACGCGGCCATAGGATAGCGGTCTCGATTCCCAGACCGAGCGTTGTGAGTGTTTATTGAGCGAAAACACCTAAAGCTCCACGAGGCTCCGGCAAGGGATGGTGGCGAACCCTGCTATACTCTTTCACCACAACTTTCTTTCACTCTTACTTCCTGTTTCTGTTGTGCCTGTAATTCAAAGGGTCAGCCTTGTCACACTGTGTCACACTGAATATCCCCAAGAACTACGTTAAAGGTACGTGTCTGTGGAGTGCTCAGCCACTTGCACGTTAATTTCATGAGCAGGCTGTTCCGTTGATCGGATCAATTGGAACCCTCAACGTCGTAAGCGACCGAGTGCCAACAACAACAAATATATATATATATATATATATATATATATATATATATTCTGCCATTAAGCCGCCTTAAACAGCATATATTCATTTTGAAAGGTGGGATGCGGTGGCTGGCAGAATGGTGAGCACACAAAGAAAAATGCCTAGTGGGTTTTCGTCCGTCTTTAT
>NC_142933.1:18089773-18097273 GCF_046866305.1 Octopus bimaculoides
GAGCAAGAGATAGTCATCTTATACAGCAAAAGAGAGGAAAAAGTCCGTAAAACAAAATTGCATTCATTATTGTGGAAAGAAGGAAGAAAGTAGTTATTTTTACTGACGAATACTCTGTATTTCACATTTATCTGAACGCTAAATATACGCCTTCAATTGGAGGTGTTTGTGTGGGCGAAGAGAGAAATAATTTCTGCAAATGTGCATATGACATCATGTGCAAGTGTCTCTATGCTATCAATGATATTTTGCATCTAAGCTCTGTCTAAGTTGCGCGTATATATACAGCTTGTCAGTTGGGGTGGCAGGTCAGTGTGTTCATTTCGTTTTCTTTATCGTTAGAAATGGTGGCAATTTCTTGTAAATGCGTTTGTATAATCATGAACAAAATCCTGATTTCATATTTCTAGATGTCATATTCGCTTGCAATATTTTAAAGCATAAGAACTTGTGGCCGGGATAACATAGTTAGGAATATTTTTGTTGCTTGAATTCCTAGTTTAGTGTAAAATTCAGGAATACACATACAGACATTTAGGATTTTTAAATTTTAGAATTAAATATATTTATGTTTATAAATAAGCTTGTGTTAGTGTCTATATTTGTATAAGAAATATCTATGTATGTATGTATGTACTTGGTTCTTTTCTCTAAAACTATATATTTATATTTTATACTGTGAAACTTAATTTAATTTTAAATTTTAATTTTTAATAAATTGAATTTAATTGAGTATTTACCTGTAAATTTGGATGATGTTTGTCCCTAATATTATTGTTATATATATATATATAACTTTAGGGTATAAAAATATATACCAGCTATCCTAGAAAGCAGAGTCAACTCTCCAAGGCCCAAAGCTGCATATTTCTCACTATAGACAAAACACACGGTTAATGTTGCAAATATATGAAAGAATTTGCCTTTACCTTTCCAAAACCACAAAGAAAAGTGCAAGCATCTCAGTATCAATTGATTTCACCTTTAGAGCCAAAAACTTTAGAGCCAAAAACTTTAGAGCCAAAAACTTTAGAGCCAAAAACTTTAGAGCCAAAAACAATCTCCTCCTCTCTCTAAGCGATATAAACAAACAAGCAACCGGCGAACATTTATACCGGCTATTATTATACAGAAATGAAAGACAGCAAGCTGGCAGAGTCGTTAGCGCGCTGGACGAAATGCTTAGCGGCATTTCAAATTTCGCCGAGGTCTGCTTTGTCTTTCATCCTTTCGGGGTCGATAAATTAAGTACCGGTGAAACACTGGGGTTGATGTAATCGATTAAATCCTTCCGCTCCGCCCCCCCCCCCCAAGCGTCAGGCCTTTTTGCCTTTAGTAGAAATAATTATTAGACAGAGATGTGTACGAGGATGTAGTGTGAGAGAGGGAAACAGAAACTGAATAGCATTGAGCAGTGAATAAGACGTAGAACGAAAACAATAAAAAAGGGTGAAAAGAAAGAAATTAACTTAAAAGTGAGTAAATACATTTAAGCATTTGTGGTTAATCACTGCATTATGAATAGTTTTTAGAATGAGCGGTTGTTGACTTTATAGATACAAAAATATGCAAATATATATATATATATACTTAATAAAATGATATATTTTCAGAAAAATTGTTGTAATAACTTGAAATTGCTTTGCATATGCAAATGTGTAGATATAAATTGATGTATTACATTGTGTGGGTGGAGGTGCAATGGCACAGTGGTTAGGGCTGCGGACTCGCATTCGGAGGATCGCGGTTTCGATTCCCAGACCGGGCGTTGTGAGTGTTTATTGAGCGAAAACACCTAAAGTTCCACGAGGCTCCGGCAGGGGGTGGTACTCTTTCGCCCCAACTTTCTCTTACTTCCTGTTTCTTGAGTAACGCTGCGATGGACTGGCGTCCCGTCCAGCTGGGGGGAACACATACGCCATAGAAACCGGGAAACCGGGCCCATGAGTTTGACTAAGCTTTGAAAGGGCAACGTTATCGTTATTACATTGTGTAAAAAACATAGATGACCATTGACACATGAAAGATACTTAGTGCTATCAATGGTCACATCTCGCCAACCTCTATATGTTTTAGTTATTGATTTTCTTTGAAGGTGTATTTTAATAATTAAATAAATACATAAATTGCAAATATAATAAATTAATAAATTATAAAATTAAATAGGACATCTAGATGATTTATATGGCATTAGAATTGTATGAAATTTTGAGAAAGCTAAGATAACTAAAATAATCGGTAAATAAATGAAAATTGATGACAAATTGATTGTGGGTGAATTAAACATTAGATATTCTTTACTTTACGAAGAAACTACAGAGGCTACTTTAAAATATTCCCATCTCTTCTTCTGATAGTGACTTAAGCTAGTGCAGTAGTGCAATATTGGAGACCCTTCAGTAATTTTAAAAGGTATTTCAGGGTCACAAACTTTTCGTCTCTATGATTCGTCTAAGTTGAGTAGCAAGAACTGAATTAGACTTCATCTACAGAATGTTTACAAACCAGTCTAATGCAGGAACTAGCGCATTGATCCTGCTGGGAAAACGTGGTAGCTAACTTCAATGTTGTGATGTTGCATATCATTCTTTGACAGACACTATGAATTCAACCACGATGGTGTAGTTTTTCGTGTTCCTGGATGGAAGGAATCTGTCCGGTTCGAACGATGTTACCGTATCCTCTTCCGGAAAGACGAGTCTGCTTTTCAGGTGTGTTTGTATCTCCCAGTTTGTGGCTTGATGTAAAATTAAAAGCTGTCTTCCACAACTGCTTTTGTCTCAAAATCGTTATCACCTCCCTTGAGAATTCGATATCTTTAAATATTGGTAGTTGCTGTTCTTCAGCCTTTCCTCTTTCCAGGTTCGTCCACTTGGCAATCTGAATGAAAGAATATTATCATGCCTCTAATTGTATCAGCCTTCTTTCAGTTCTTTTTTAGCATTTAGTCAAAATGTGGTTTAGGGTGCAAGGGCAACGTTCTGCCACTTCCGCAAGAATTTACTACACAATCTTCTCAAAGCTTCCATGTGAGCCATAGCAAAATCCTGATGCAGGAATGATCACAGCAGTCTAAGTATGATGCTACACTGGAAGCATCACACTTTAAATATCCCACTTTAAACCTTCCTCATAGCCTGAGTGAGTCATCTGCCGTGAACAGTCGACAAATACCGGTTGTTGTTTAGTTGGTTCTTAGTGTCCTTGGCGTGGAGGCGCAATGGCCCAGTGGTTAGAGCAGCGGACTTGCGGCCATAGGATCGCGGTTTCGATTCCCCGACCGAGCGTTGTGAGCGTTTATTGAGCGAAAACACCTAAATCTCCACGTGGCGAACCCTGCTGTACTCTTTCACCACAACTTTCTCTTGCTCTTACTTCCTGTTTCTGTTGTGCCTGTAATTCAAAGGGCCAGCCTTGTCACACTCTGTGTCACGCTGAATATCCCCGAGAACTACGTTAAGGGTACACGTGTCTGTGGAGTGCTCAGCCACTTGCACGTTAATTTCACGAGCAGGTTGTTCCATTGATCGGATCAATTGGAACCCTCGACGTCGGGCAACGTCATGCCACTTCCGCAAGAATTTACTACACAATCTTCCCAAAGCCTCCTTGTGAGCCATAGCAAAATCTGAGTATGATGCTACACTGGAAGCATCATACTCGACGTCGTAAGCGACGGAGTACCATCAACAGTATCCTTGGCATTGACATTGCCTTTCAGAATGCTGTCATAATATTCCCCGAGACATTGTATTATTTTCTCCAAGTTCTTGGAATCTCATACCCTTAAATGCTGAAGATGTTGTTTGTTGGGCTTTTTTTATGGATACGTGACCATGCAGGTATATTTCCCAACCAACTCAAAGTTTTCAAAGTTCCTTGTTTTGATGGTGTTGTGACTGTTACGCCGTCCATAAAGACCCTGCAAGCTGGACGTCTTGTATTGCAATCAGTTTCTGGTCCTCTAGACTGCTTTCTTCCCCTCTCTTGTGTAGATTCATGGCAGCCACAAACATAACAATGAATCTCATTTTGAATCCAATGAATCCAGATCACATGTAATATCACTAGCTATGATATTGTGAGAACTACAATGTGAGAACTACAATGTCCTTTGGACTAGCCGATGGGACACACTTCGGAAGGCTTTTGTAACACTGAGAGTGTCTGCTTCTTGTCTGCATCCTTGGTGATCTGGCTTATTACTGATGGTTGTTTGGGGGTGAGGAAAGGGATGAGGAGTGTATAGCTAAGTGGTAAGTGTAAACTCAAAACAATTAAATGAGGAATTAAACTAGTGCATATAAGCAGCTAAAATAAATAGGGTGGAAAAATAATGATTCCAAATTTTGGCACAGAACCAGCAATATGTAGGGCGGGTTAAGTTGATTACATAGGCCGCACTACTCAACTGGTACTTATTTTATCGACCCCAGAAAGAATGAAAGGTAAAGTTGACCTCGGTGATATTTGAACTCAGAATGTAAAGAACCGGAAGAAATGCTGCTAAACAATTTGTTCGACGTGCTTACGATCCTGACAGCTCGCTGTCTTGATGGGATGGAATAATAATGCTTCTATAGATAAAAGGCCTACAATTTCGGTGGAAGGTTTAGTTGATTAATGGACCCAAATGCTTAAATGGTAGTTATTTTATCGATCCAGAAAGGATGAAAGGGCAAAGTCAACTTTGATGGCATTTGAACTCGGAACATAAAGAGCCGGAAGAAATATCGCTCAGTATTTTGTTCGACGCGCTTACAATTCTGCCAGCCCGCACCCTTGATGGACTGGAATAATAAATGAGAATAAAAGAAATATTGTTTGAGTTAAAAAGTTTGGTGATTATAAACCGTTCTGTGTACTCTAGTATATCCTATGGGAAAATATTAATCTATTTAAAAATATTGAAAATCTTTAAAAACTTAATACTAAACATTAAATTAATATTGGATATTAAATTAATATTAAATATTATTATCGAATATTAATATTAAGTATTATTATCAAATATCAAATATTACATATTAATAATAAATATTAACATTAAATGAATATTAAAAGGTAACAAAGAGGAAAAGTGTGATAACAAAAATTAATTAAATGTATCAAACTCACTTACACTCCATCTCCTTTTAAACTTTAGCAGCATGCAGATGAAGAAAATGGATATAATCTACAAAAATATGTAAAATGTTACTGTAAAAGCATACATGAAATATATAAATAATATTGTGACCACGAAATTTTATTATAAAACTGCAATGGAAATTTTATTTCTAAGACAAATAAGAGAACATGTGAAAATGCAAAACTTCCACCGCCAAGCAGTTTTTATCCAACATTTTAAGATTATTATTTCTTTTATTCATAAAAATGTTCGAGTAAAATTGAAAATGAGTCTCAAAATATTTCGTAAAAGAAATTAAAGTCTTCTGGACATCACTGTAGGTTAACAGGATTGGGTATGATGTATGTGACCAGGATCAAAACATTTTTCTGCCTCTGGACGCCAGTCCGTCGCAGGGTTACTCATTTTCAGCTGAGTCGACATGGTAAAGTGAAGTGTTATGCTCAAGAATATAACGCACTGCCCGGCCCAATAATCGAAAGCACGATCTTGCGTGTAATACTCTAACCACTAAGCCACTCGTCTTCACAAAAGAAACTAAAAGCAACGTGAAAAATTTTCTAATCAAAGGTTTGTTCAGACGAATAAAACTAAAACGTATTATGAATTGAGAAAATCACTATCTACAGACGTATTACTAATTCTATCGCTGTCTCGTATAAGAAAACTAGTGGGAATATACTTGGAGATTTTAATATCCAAGGCTAATAAATTATGGGAAATTTAATCCTAAAGGATATAATTGAACAACTACCAAACAAATCATCATATTTTCCTGGAAATTCCACAAAGTTATTTTCCAACAAAACCTACCCCTAATTTAATTAACCCTACGAAAACAGATATTGGGGGAATCAGCAAATGTAAACTGGAATAAATAATACCTAAAGTAAGGAGGTATTACCATTAACTTTATAGAAAATTGCACAAAGTCATCTGATGGTTTTAATGTGTACCACACGATAATACCAAATTCTTGAAATTTGATGTTAAGGGTTTGTATTCTACTACTATTCTTTCTCTTAATAAAAATATTAACTTTATTGAATGTATAACTAATATTATAATTCCAAAATTGCTATAAGAACTGAAAACGATAATGGTTGAAAATTCTTAGCTGTACTGTAAGTTTAAAAAATGTAAAACATATTTCTGTCGATGTAAGCAGAGGGACGAGTGACTCCACGGAAAAATCTAAGCTTATGAACTGATACAAGGGTTCACTGTCGTTGCATCCCTATAATCGGAGACCTCATTACAGTTGAATTGACTGAAGCAATTTAAAATGAAGTATCTGGTAAAGAGCACAACACGCCACGTTTTCTGGGTTTCAAACCCAATACTTTATGATCATTAGCTGAACATTCTAACTACTAGGCTACATACATTCATACATGCTGAACACATAAGCACACAAATATGAGTGTCGTGTGTGTATAAATTTTAATATTTCTTGAGTTCTCGGACTAACAAAGTAGCTTACTCAGCGTGTAAGTAACCGAGATGGCAACATTTTTCCTTGAACGGGACGCCAATTTTGAAGGGAGGGAGAAAGTCGGCTAAGCCATCCCTAGTTCTTGAGTGGTACTTAATCTTATCGAACTAGAAGGAATGACAGGCAAGGTTTGCCTTGCCGATATTTGAACTCGGAAAATAAATAGCTGGAAGAAGCAATGCTAAACATTTTGTCCAAAGGTGCTTACGACTCTGCTAGCGTGACGTCTTTGTGTCAATGTACACACACGCGTATACATACATATATACGTACACACACACACACACACACGCACACACACACACACACACACACACATATGCAAATGTGTGTAAATACATATATACACGTACACATATACAATTATGTATATATGTATAAAGATAGATATATATGCATATATACAAAAATGTGTGTAAGTTTGTGTAAGTATGTGTGTGTGTGTGTCATATGTATCTGCATGGGGCTGTGTGTGCGTGTGTGTATGTGTATGTATGTCTAACATGTCTGTATCAATTTCAACTCGCTGTCTCTCAAAAACAATAGTTCTTTGCAATTATAAGCTGTGCAATCCAATTATAAACGATGCCATTGCGTCAGTAATTTGTTATACAAACTTCTTTCAATTATTTCATTGTATCAGCATTCGGAATCTTTCTAAATAAACGAAGAAAAAGAAACAATTGATAACGCTATTGTATTATTCGTTGTCGCATTTCTCTATTACGTGCTTTTAGAAATAAACTTTAATACAATCAAACGTTGATTGAAAAATATTTTTTTGTCAGAGCGTGTGTGCGCGTGTTCATGTGCACATATATCCATGTATGCTTTTATTATGTTTATACATTCCATTACTTCGAGTTTCTTACTG
>NC_142933.1:18102273-18107273 GCF_046866305.1 Octopus bimaculoides
ATATATATATATATATATATATATATACGTATGTATTTTATGTATTTATGATAAAGGTGTTATGTTTGATATAGAAATCAAGATTCACCAACTGAAATTTAAGTTTTAGTCTAGTTTATGATAAATTAATGTAAGAAACTCGATGAATGGTCTGGTTAAATATTAAGCTTTAAGTTATAGTAAGTTAGGTTATAGTAAGAAATTTTTATACTTTACCACATACTGTTTTAAACGAATGCCTATAAATGGAGTGGAGATGTGAGAGAAATGATATAAAAGAAATAGGAAAAATAAGATCAAGAATAACAAAAATTCATATTTCTGTCGTTTCTATTAGTAACTAATATATGCAGTTTATATTTTTATAGACTAATATATTTTTGTTGTTGTTGGCACTCCATCGCTTACGACGTCGAGGGTTCCAGTTAATCCGATCAACGGAACAGCCTGCTCGTGAAATTAACATGCAAGTGGCTGAGCACTCCACAGACACGTGTACCCTTAACGTAGTTCTCGGGGATATTCAGCGTGACACAGAGTGTGACAAGGCTGGCCCTTTGAAATACAGGTACAACAGAAACAGGAAGTAAGAATGAGAGAAAGTTGTGGTGGAAGAATACAGCAGGGTTCGCCACCATCCCCTGCCGGAGCCTCGTGGAACTTTAGGTGTTTTCGCTCAATAAACACTCACAACGCTCGCTCTGGGAATCGAAACCGCGATCCTATGACCGCGAGTCCGCTGCCCTAACCACTGGTCCATTGCGCCTCCACAGACTAATATATTTATACACACATATACATATATGTACGTGTGTCTGTCTGTCTGTGTCTGTGTGTGTAAATATATAAATCTCCAATCTCATCACGCGTTATTTAAATTTAGCCATGATATAGCCGACTGATCTCAGTTAGTAGATTAGTAAAAATTAGTAGGCTATGTCATGATCAGTAAGTTTTAAAATAATGCCTGATGAGGCTGAAGATTTATGTGATATGATTTAATCTGTTATGATTGGAGTAAATAAATTTCTATCGAAACAATTGTATCATTGTATCATTGGTAAATGATTGCAACCGAGAATTACCTAACAACTGCATCCAGTCGGTATAATTGATGCATATGGAGATGGATTAATTCACTGTCTGATCTGTGTGATTCTGTCAAGCCAAATGGTGGCGTCTAACACGATGATGTACTTCGGTCCTAAACGAATCCTTTGAAATAATACATATATGTTTGTGTGTGTGTGTGTGTATGTGTATGTGTGTGTGTGTGTGCGCGTGTGTGTGTCTGTGTGTCTGTGTGTGTGTGTCTGTGTGTGTGTGTGTGTGTGTGTGTGTGTGTATGTGTGTGTGTGTGTGTGTGTGTATACAAAAAGTGAATCTCAAAACCTTCTACAAATTTACGAAAGAACCTACTTCAGGACTCTACAAGATAGGGCCGCTAGCGGCAAACCTCAGAGGGATAAGTAAATTGTTAAATAAACAATTCCAGATTGTCTACACCTCTCCCTTGGAAACATACAAATAAGCAAGCCTGCAGAGTCTTCAACACAGCAGATCTACATGGGAGAGGCAGCCATCGATTAAATCGACATAAAAGAGAAAGATGTAATATTGGTCATTGATGCACTAGTATACATATAGAAAATGCGATGTGTAGATATGGGGGTCTTCAAAGAACGTCTGAACAAAGTTTTATCTGAAATACCAGATGAACCGACATCGCTGCAGGAGGCACATAAAAGAAGGACATCGTCCAACTCGCTACCTCACCAAAAGTAGTAGAGAGAGGAAACCCAAACACACTGATAAGCAATGCTTCAGCAGGGCCCAGCCTTTGGCTGAAATCAGTAAAAGACAACATATAAAATATATATATCTATATGTACATATGTGCGTATATTGGGTCATCCATAAATAATGCGGGGGTTTTTTATACTTTTTTTTATTTTTCAAAATTAAGATAAAGTTCTTTTTTAATCTAAAATATACTCTCCTGTATTTTCTACAATGCTCTTCCATCTATCTGGTAGCCTTGCAAGGCCCCTCTTCCAAAATTCACTTGTCCGTGACGAAAGATACTCATCCAGTACTGTTCTGACCTCGTCTACAGAATTCATATTTTTTCGATCCAAATGATTTTGAAGACTGTGGAATAAATGATAATCAGATGGGGCAATGTCCGGCGAATATGGTGGGTGGGCATCGCTTCTCATTCAAACTGCTCCAGCCTTTAGAATGTCATCCATTCTGTATGTGGTCGAGAATTATCCTGATGGAAGAACACCTTTCGTCTTGAAACCAAACATGATCGTTTTTCTTCTAGTGCTGACTTTAATGACTGGTTGAATGACCAAATCCAAGCTTCTCTGCTAGTTCCTCAACAGTTATGATGAGATTTTGTACCACCAGGGTTTGCAGGACGTCCTTGTCGAGCTCTACAGCTCTTCCAGGACGAGACTAGTCTTCTAGGCTGTAGTTTCCGGTTCGGAATTTCTGGAACCACGGTTGACACTGGCTTGCGCTTATTGTCCGATCTCCATATACTGCATTTCACCCACTTTCCGTTGCGTTGTTGCCTTTATTGAACTCATAAAGCAAAATATGCCGAATATGCACCTTTGTCACTTCCATTATAGCGTTGAAAAAATAACTGTTAAAATCGAACTACACTCTTCAGAACTTGCACTAAGAATAAGTAAAAGGGAAATTTTCTGCCTGCTTTTATAGCAAGTTGATTTAGGTAAATTATCCCGTCCTCCTCTGATTTTTATTTCATACAATTAAAAAGACCGCATTACTTATGGGATGACCCAATATATATATATATATATATTAAGGGCATTTATGTATAGTAATGCCCTTAATATATATTTAAAGGGAATAATTAAAAATCTTTCCCTTATGAGGTTTTTCATGTTGACTACTTGATAAATTCTTATAAAGATTTTATCCTATTTTTAAATATATATATATATATATACATAAATGTATTGATTTATAACCATTACCATCACTCGATCTATGATTAATTTAAATGAAAACGAGCTTATGTTTCTCTACGTTTGACTCTAAAATCCACACAAAATAGACCTTGTCTTTGTATTCCTTCTGGCATTTCCATGCTTGTTTACAATTGAAGTCACTCATCTTATCATCCATTTTCGAATATCTTTTATCCTTCATCTACCTCTGTCTTAACTTAAAGATATAATGACATCTTTAATTATT
The DNA here is from genome assembly GCF_046866305.1 of Octopus bimaculoides. Taxonomy (NCBI): domain Eukaryota; kingdom Metazoa; phylum Mollusca; class Cephalopoda; order Octopoda; family Octopodidae; genus Octopus; species Octopus bimaculoides. The sequence continues at coordinate 18,105,508 of NC_142933.1, forward strand.
AATCTACTCAGAAACGAGTTCTCTGTATATTCCTTTTGGCTCTACGAAGTTTGTTTACCATTCAACTCTCTCTTTTCTTTTTCTGTTATTTGATTACTCTTTGTCTACGTTTGTCTTAACTATAATTAGATTTTTAGTTTTATTTAACTCTTTCGGTTCACCTGCCATTATCAACCCGTATCCTCCACAAACCTTTTTAAAACATTAATATTTTTATAAACACAAGACCTTTACCTTACTTTCATATCTCTTGGTTTGTAACCATATGGAATGATTCTCGTTTATAGCTACATATATAACAAATTATCCGACTCTATATTTCTACGGCACCTCACTAGTGTGATTAGTTTCCCACTTGGTACCACTGTACCAGGTGGTATGTTGTGTTCTTCAGCAAAACACTTTATTTCATGGTGCTCACGTCTATACAGCTGAAATTGCAACCAGTCGAGAGCTGGTGCAGCCCTCTCTTCTGTTACATGCTAGATGTTCAGTTGGGGTGACCAAAGGAGGCGTGTGTGTTTGCACACACCAAAATAAGCACTTAAAACAATTATCAGAAACATAGTACGTTCCACAAGCTCATACTCTCTTGCATGTAACGGCTAGGGTTCACTTCGCCAGGGTTTAGCATTTGTACTTGTATTTTGCTGCACCAAATCTATTGCTGTTTTGGTTCCTCTTAATTAGAAAAGTTAAGTAAATGCAAAAAACCGTAAATTAGATCTCGAGTTGATCATTTATTTTTTCCAAATAAACACACGCACTATATCTGAAGTGAACAACGAATATTTAGTGCGTGTGTTTATTTGGCATAAAAATGCAGCTCAAAGGTTGCCGTTTTAACATCGTAGTCGAGATCCAGGGCGGAAGGTTCACGATTCGCTTACGGAAAACAACTTCCAGGCTGGATTCCATGCTGGAAACCGGTGTATTGCTGCGCAAGGTGACTATTTCGAAGGAGATGATGTTAGAAATTTGATAAGTTATTTTTTATTAATCAGTAGTCCGGGAATTTTTAATGCATGTTCTACACACATACATAAATACATACATACACACACACACACATACACACACACAGAGGTATAAATATGCATAAATACAGAAAGGAAGAGAGAGACAGAAAATGACAGCAATAACTATTATATGTGTGCAAATATTTTAAATATTGTTATTATGAAGAGTAAAAACACATTTATGTATACATTGAACATACAAGAAGATGCATATACTAAGAGTATGTGCATATAAATACAAATGTATGTGTATGTATGTATGTATGCATGTATGTATGTATGCATGTATGTATGTATGTATGAATGAATGTATGTATGTATGTATGTATGTATGTATGTATGTATGTATGCATGTATGTATGTATGTATGAATGAATGTATGTATGTATGTATGTATGTATGTATGTTTGAATGTATGTAATTATAAATCTAAGTAAGTATGTATGCATATATGTACACAAATTTCCGCATATTTAAGGAGTTTCATATATTTTAATGGAATGTAACTATGAATATTAACACACATACACACAGTTCAAATACTAAAAAATAAGCATACTCAATCACATCCCTGTGATTACGCGTTAAGTGCTTTACCATTAAGCTAAACTTCCCCAACGACAAATATTTCTGCAAATATAGGATATATGATTCTAGTTTATAAGACGCTATCGTACGTTAAATTCAACTTATGTTGAAAGTGAACAAAGTTTGCTTTAGGAGCGCTGAGATGTATTGAAAGATACA
>NC_142933.1:18117162-18119662 GCF_046866305.1 Octopus bimaculoides
ACAAACAAACAAACAAACAAACAAAGAAACAAAGACAAGGAAGGAAGGAAGAAAGAAAGAAAGAAAGAGAAAAGAAAGGAAGGAAGGAAGGAAGGAAGAGAAAATTAATGTGCTAGAAAAGAGGAGAGAAAGGATGAGAAGATGCAAGATACATGAGCGGGGGGAAAGAAAGGGGAAAAAAATGGGACAAGACAAATGGAGAGCAAAAATGGTTAAGAAATATAAGCGAGGAATTGGAAGCGAAAAAGGAAGAAAGAGAAAAAGAAAGAGAATCTATTAAAGGGACTTTTGTAGAAACTTCTCTTTTGGGGATTTTTTCTCTTTTTTTTATTTTTTATTTTTCTGTTCTTTCTTTTTCAAACTTTTACTTTCTTCGTTCACAGAATTTACGTTTATTTCTTTTTCTTGGTCTTTTTCTCTGTGTTCTTTTTCTTGCAGGAATTTTTAATTCCTTTCTCTTTGAGTTTCGTAATTTTGGTAGAAATGTTCATGTCTTTTTCATTGTGTTTTTGTTTTTATTATTATTATTATTATTATTATATATATTTTATTTTTTTCTATTTTTTTTTTTTTTTCTATTTCTGTTTGTGCGTGATGTTCATGTTAGTAGTTATTGCTATCCCAGTAAAACATTTCTTTCGTTCTTTCTCAATAGCCCCTTTTTTTCTTCCTTCTCTATTTCTCTTTCACTTCCCTTTTCTCTCTTTCTCTCTCTATCTCTCTCTCTCTCTCTTTCCCTCTCTCTCTCTCTCTCTCTCTCTCTCTCTCTCTCTCTCTCTTTCTCACTCCTATTTCTCCTCACTTTCTGTTTTGGCTTCCATTATTCTCCCATTTTATCACTACTTTTCATTGGCAATCAATCTATCTACCTACCTACCTACCTACCTACCTACCTACCTACTTAGATAGATAGATAGATAGATAGCTAGATAGATAGATAGATAGATAGATAGATAGATAGATAGATAGATAGATAGATAGAGATGGATAATGTATTTATATATATTCCTAGATATAAACACATGCATAAACACACGTTATACATACATATATATATATATATATATATATATATATATATATATATATATATATATGTATATATATATAAATTCAAAAAAGGATAAAACTCTTTTACAAGAATTTTATCAAGAAGCCAGTGTGTAAAAAAATTCATAAGGGAAATGTCTATTCCCAAGAATATAATTATTCGTTTATATTTATATAAAGGGCATTATTACAGAAAAATAATAACGCCACACAGTGGACTTCTCAAAATAACCACATTTAGTACCCAATGCGAGGTGAGAATTCTGTTTATTTATATATATTTTTGGGACAATATTGTGCTGATGAACGAAATCTAGATTCATTCTAGTAATCGCGAAATCCGTCGATACACAATTAAGTTTTTTTAAAAGAAAGTTGGTCATCTTCTGTTGGTTGTTTTTTCCTCGCATTAGGTACTAAATGTGGTTATTTTGAGAAGTCCACTGTGTGGCGTTATTATTTTTCTGTAATAATGCCCTTTATATATATATATATATATATATATATATATATATACTTTATTTAAAAGCAGCAGAAATATAACAAAAAAAACGTTACTCTGAGTTTCACGTTCCCGTTCAATAAAACTGTCCGATGAACGGGAACGTGAAACTCAGAGTAACGGTTTTTTTTGTTATATTTCTGCTGCTTTTAAATAAAGCATATTACTCTACCTCTGGTATTTGAGTACTCTTTTTTCCACCTTGTTGCACATTTCATGTGCTTACTCCGGTATTCGTTCTTCGATCACCGTTTGTTATCTCCCCCTTTTCTTAGCTCTCCTGAAAAAAGAATTTCTAACTTCCGGTCAGCCATTGTAATGATCAGCCATTATTATGATTGACCGTTGACTGGACACTATTCAATTTTTTTTCTCCGTGTTTTTCTCCTTGTCTCCGTATTCTTTCTGTTGAAGAGCGTAGCTCGAAACGTCAAAGACTTTCCGTATTCCCGAGCGTCATACTAATACATCCTTTTGTTATTTACACCACCTGTCCTCGTCTGTTGTTGTTTTTTCGTATATTCTCCCCCCTATATATATATATATATACAAGCACGTAAATGTGTGTGCATTTATACATAAGTGTGTGTGTGTGCGTGTGTGTGTGTGTGTGTGTGTGTGTGTGTGTGTGTGTGTGTATTAGTTGAGACATTTTTAATTATGTAAACAGCAGACGTGCTCTCAATACGAGAGAAGTAGAGTTAAACTTTATTTAATGAAAACGTGACAGTGACTTGAAAGCTTCACCAAAACTGACTTTTCAAACGGAAGTTGATGGTTTAATAGGCCAAGTATACGTATGACGGCATCAGTGTCCTTGTGCAATGTGCATGTGTGTGTGGTGTTGTGTGTGGGTGTGTGGGTGGGTGTGTGGGTGGGTGGGTGGGTGGGTGGGTGTGGGTGTGGGTGCGCGCGTGCGTGCGTGCGTGCGTGCGTGCGTGTGATGGG
>NC_142933.1:18129662-18142162 GCF_046866305.1 Octopus bimaculoides
TTGCCGAACTGCTAAGTTACGGGGACGTTAAACACACCAGCATCGGTTGTCAAGCGATGTTAGGGGACAAACACAGACACACACAAACACGCACACATACATACATATATATATATATATATATATATATATATATATATATATATATATATATATATATACGACGGGCTTCTTTCAGTTTCCGTCTACCAAATCCACTCACAAGGCTTTGGTCGGCCCGAGGCTTTAGTAGAAGACACTTGCCCAAGGTGCCACGCAGTGGGAATGAACCCTGAACCATGCGGTCGGTAAGCGAGCTATTTACCACACAGCCACTCCTGCGCCTATGCTAAGGTCAGTTGAATTCATCTTCAGTCTCTGTCACTTTGCTTTCGTTTCAGTTAAACGTGATATATATCAGTAATATAAATGTAGAAATCGTCTGCTGTTGATTAATAGCTCCGGTCGCATCTAACGCCTACTCAAGTAACGCAGACGTCTGTATGACTAACCCAGGTGTTGGAATGCTGCAGCAAACACATTATTTGTCATTGATTTCTTGTATGCAGAGCTCTGAAAGGTGCATAGCCTGGTGATTAGGGTGTTGTACTCCAGATTGTATGATCATGGTTTCGATTCCCGAATCGGACACTGCATTGTATTCTTGAGCAAAATACTTCATCCCATGCTGCTTCAGTCCACGCTACAATAAATAAGTTTCAGCAATAGCTGCGAAGTTAATTCCACAACGGACAGCATCCCCTTCAGGGGTTGGGTTTGGCAATCTCAATCCCTTGCACACCAAGGAAACCAGGCTAATTTCCAGCCTTATGAGTCCCAGGGCCCATGACATACCCAAAATTGACAAGGTAACTCTGGCAATAGTATTTCTATATCTGAAGGTATTATCTCTTTGATTACGTGTACCACACTACAACTATCGTCGTAGATTATATTTTCAGCCATCCCTGACTGTCTGCAGTATTAGTCAAATATCGGAGAATAGTCAGGTCATCGCTAGATCTATTGATACAGTTTTACTTTTATAGTTCTCTCATTTTATTGTCCAATAGCAATATTTTTTGACCAAATTCCATCCGACTCTTGTTTCAGAATGTTGTGGCCTGGTCAAAGCACTTCATTCATATCTGTAGCTTATATGCACGCATAAGCATAGGCATGGCTAGGTGGTAAAAACTTACATCCCAACCACATGGTGCCGGATTCAGTCCCATTACGTGGCACCTTGACCAGATGTCTTCTACTATAGCCTCGGGCCGACCAAAGACTTGTGAGTGGATTTGGTAGACGGAACTGAAAGAAGCCCATCGAATATATATGCGTGTGTTTGTATATATATCTCTGTGTGTCTTTGAGCCTGTATCTGCCCCCGCTACCGCTTGACAGCCGGTGCTGGTGTGTTAGCGTCCCCGTACTTAGCAGTTCGGCAAAAGAGAACGATAGAATAAGTACCAGGCTTCAAAAGTATATATATAATACTGGGGTCGATTCATTCTACTAAAAATTCAAAACGTTGCTCAAGCATAGCCGCAGTCTAATGACTGAATAAGTGAAAGAATAAAAGAATAAAGAATCCCTTATCCGAAATTCTTGAGACCAGGCATGTTTCGGAATTCAGAATTTCTCGAATTTTGAAATGGTAGAACAGAAGTCATTAGGTATATCTTCATTGTATAGCTCAATGCAGTGTTTTCTTACTTCTCATTAGTTTCTGGGCGGAGGTAAGGAATACGTATACCACTCGTTTTCGGAGTAACAAAAACCCTAAACCTAACCTTAACCCTAAGCCCTAACCTTAAACACCGGGTATACGTACTCTTTACTTTTGCCGTTTTCTGGACATCACAATCAAGAACGTTTCAACAACTTGTCTTCCTTGTTTCCTGATGTCTATACTGTAGTAATTCTCACACCGTAATCTTCTAAGAGACGCTAGTTTGCACGATTTTCTTTCTCTGAGGCTGAGATAAATTCTTCGAGAGGGAGCTTTTGCCGTTAATTGCTTGGGTAATCACAGCTGATGGAAGATTTTCGACTCACTCTTCTATGTAGTGATATCCTATCATCGGAAAGACTCCTAAATACCATGGTATATTTCTCTGTACTAATCACCTCACTGTCTTTTAATGACATCCAAACATATTCGTTAATTTAAACCGTTTGCTTTGAATTCGTCGATTTACCACGATCACGCTTTTGCACTAACTCTGCTTTCTGTGCTATCAACGAAGACAGACGCTTCCCTTCTTTCTGAGGCTCTTTTCTACATTTTCATAGTCCTCGATGAGTCCTCAGACGGCGGCGATGGCATATCTGTACTTTTAGGTCGCCCACAAAGAAGCTACACAACTTCATAAGCTGGTGTTGCTGTTTTCCTGTATGCCAATTAAGTAACCTCCAAATTTCCTAGCATGTATGTATGTATGCATGTATGTATGTATGTATGTATGTATGTATGTATGTATGTGTGTGTATTCTTGTGTGTGTATATATCTGTATGACTGACTTGAAGATGCCAAGTCTAACGGTAATAAAATCAATGTCCTTTTTTTTCTGCTCAAAAGAATTACTTTCATAAAACAGTGCAATCTTCAAAAACTGACAAATCATTTGTCATGTAGCGTAACTGACTTAAGTTATCAAATGACTGGAGGTCGTGAATTTTGGCTGCTTGCCTCTGTCTGAAACTTATTCTTTTAACACAATCGTAATTGATGTGTTTGTTGTCGGTCAGAAGAAGCAAAGGGATAAAGAGAAGGATATAAAACAGTAGTAGTAGTAGTAGTAGTAGTAGTAGTAGTAGTAGTAGTAGTAGTAGTAGTAGTAGTAGTAGTAGCAGAACACTATCCAAACGGTCCTTCCATATTTTTAAGACTAATGATATGTGATTGGTCGGCTAGGAGAATTTAGCTGTCATCTTCAAAGGTCAACTTATGGCCACCACCATAGAGGCTTCCTTGGTTAGTTGGAATGTGTGGCAGGCGAGACAATTGCTTCAAACTTATGCATTTCTAAATCGGCACTAAGGCCCAGTGTTTAGTGCGAAGGGAATCATTTAAGCCAAACATGATGGCACAAACTCGAGTAGATTTAGAACTGGAATGGTAAATTTTGATAAATTGGTGCTTTTTCTAAAGACGTATAAAAGACACAGACATATAAAGGAAACATGGACGAACATGAGTAGACAGACGATTGTTCAAAATATGGTGTAGCTGATGCCTTTTCGTTTCGTTTCATCGTCGTTGTTGCTGTTGTGTAGCCTCAGTCAGCTCTGACGAATCCAAACCCATCGTACGTAGGTAGTCGGTTGCATGACGACACGACTTCATATGAACTACAGATATTTAGTCCGGAATGAGTTGATTGAGCGCATATATACAACGGGCTTCCATACAGTTTCTCTCTTCCAAATTCACTGACAAGGTATTGGTCGTCCCAGGGCTATAGTGGAAGACACTTGCTCAAGGCTCCACACAGCGACACTCAACCCGAAAACAATTGGCTGCAAAGCGCACTTCTAAGCAACTCAGCAATGTTGCACTTATAATATCACGTATTTCTTAAAGTATAGTTTAGAGCGTGCATCGGAGAGTCTGTCTGAGGTTACTTCGGCTTCTTGTGGAGAAGGTGAGTAGCTTTAAAATTGTATTAATTATTCCGAATTTCGAGATTCTTGGTATTTTGTAGTTCAGACCAGCTGAGAAATACGAATTTCTAGTTTTATATTTCGATCTTTTTATGTGGTTTTGGTAACTGATTTTGGAAAGGTGTATGATAGATAAGTTTTTTTTTGTTGTTAGAGTATATCTATAGCATTTTAGATATTTTTTTTTAATGTGGAATGTGACCTTTGTCGGAGTTTCTGGTGCTACTAATTTCTTTGCGTAGTGTGTTAATGCTTGTTTTGTGGTTTATATTCGATACAAATATTTTCCAGTTATTTTCTTTAGTTTATTTTCTATGTTTATGTTATTTCCTTTGAAATCGCTCCTGGTTTCCATCAACTTAGCTATTTCGGTTGCGTAATTAGAAGTTATTGCTTAATGTCGCTTTGTAGAATGTGTCTTTAGAAGATTCTAAGATTTATTTTCTTTCTTTCTTTTTTTTTTTTATATATGTATTCTGCTATGTCTGTTTTAATCATTTCGGTGTTGCTGAATTCGACAAACTGTAATTCTGTCTGTGTCGAAGTGTGGAAGTTTGTGAAGATGTTTTTATTTTGTTCTTTGATGCGTGAATGTGTCGTGACAGTGACTAGAAGGTAATTAGAAGAGAGGTTGCGCCATTGATAGCTGCGTGTCTGAAGCAGAACTGATATCTGGATTGGAGCTATTTTAGTTGGCTGGTATGTCTGTTGGTATGGATTGCATGAGAGACTGACAGAGTTCAGTTGCAATGGTATTGTCGCTGTTTCTGTTATTTTATATTATTTCTGTACAAGAATGTCCTGTGAGCATTCAAATTTCGTTCACTGCGGTATTGTTTCTGCGGTAACCAGTTAGAACTAGTAACTTAGGTTGATGCTGGTATGTGTATGTGTGTATGAGGGGAGTGGGCGTCTGATTTTACGAAGCGACTCAAGGACCGGTAGCTTCGTGCATGGTACGAAATATATATCTACTCATATTCCTAGTTCTATTTATTCTGTTTGTATTAACAAATCTGTGTGTGTGTGTGTATGTACGTTTGCATGTGTATGTGAATGTATATACGCGTGTGCTTGCAGATGAAGGGCGTGTTATAAAAATCGACCTAGTCACTTGTCTTCACACCAAGAAACTATCAGTAGCTCGTACTTTTATATCTGTGTACATTGAATGATATTGCTTACTGGATGGAGTGCTTTTTTTTGTTGTTGATCTTTACCTTAACGGGACAGTAAATCATATACTCGCTCACACACACACACATATACTCCGTGGGTTACAACGACGACGAGGGTTCCAGTTGATCCGATCAACGGAACAGCCTGCTCGTGAAATTAACGTGCAAGTGGCTGAGCACTCCACAGACACGAGTACTCTTAACGTAGTTCTCAGGGAGATTCAGCGTGACACAGAGTGCGACAAGGCTGGCCCTTTGAAATACAGGTACAACAGAAACAGGAAGAAAGAGTGAGAGAAAGTTGTGGTGAAAGAGTACAGCAGGGTTCGCCACCACCACCTGCCGGAGCCTCGTGGAGATGATTTATGTGTTTTCGCTCAATAAACACTCACAACGCCCGGTCTGGGAATCGAAACTGCAATCCTATGACCGCGAGTCCGCTGCCCTAACCACTGGGCCATTGTGCCTCCACACACACTCACACGCACACACACACACACACACACATATATATATATATATATATATATGTGTGTGTGTGTGTGTGTGTGTATAAACAGTAAACCGAGTAGCCAGATCCAAGCGGCAGTTGAATGTTATGACTAGTTTAACCCCAGGCAGATTCTCCACCAGCTGGTTTTCGGGGCAACAGCTCTGCACCCTTCATATACAATATACCGCTAACAGCGGGAGCAAACCCCTACTACCCTTCAGCAGCGAACAGGATCGCGGGACTGGCCCAATTTCGAGCTCATCATCAGCCGCGCGCACCTGCGCACTGGAGTGATAGCTAGGATCCGCTTCTGCCAGTGTTATATTGTACACAAAGTGACTATCGGTCGCTGATTTGCAACACGCAAAATAGCCAGTTATAAAATCTCAAGATGAGATAGAGGTATAACGTATACTAAACAGTTAAGCGAGTAGCCACATCAAAGTGGTAGTTGAATGTTACTACTAGTTTAACCCCAAGCTGATTTGAGCGTTCTTTTATAAATTACTTTGGCTCCATAACATTATTAACACATTTCAGTAAGTTTAAATATTACGTTATTGTTACATGATTTATAATAACTACAGCGTACTTCTAGCTGTGCATATTTTATATGATGAGTGAATATTCTGTAAATAATAACCATAGTATCTTATAAGCAATCACCATGCAATGACTAAAGAAAATAGTCTATTAACGGAGCATATAAGCCCTCGGCGGAAAAAAAATAGGTTTTCCCGTAAGAATGGGACTCGAACCCACATCTCTTTGTTTTCGTGACAAGTATGCTAACCATTTACACCAACGTACAACGTTGCTTCTTTTCGTCAAATTTAAGAACTATAATTAGTTCGTAATGTTGCTTTTGTAAACAAACTTTCATGTGCTCTTACTGCGATGGTTTTTGTTAAGCAGTGTCGATTTTTACAATTCTGCAAATAATAATAATAATAGTATTTTAAAAGCTTAAAGCTTATAAGCGATCACCGTGCAATGGCTAAACAAACTAGTCTAATAATGGGACATATAAGCTGTCGACTGATATATATATATACGACGGCCTTCTTTCAGTTTCCTTCTACCATATCCTCTCACAAGGCTTTGGTCGGCCTGAGGTTATTGTAAAAGACACTTGCCCAAGGTTCCTTGCAGTGGGACTGAAAACCGGAACTATATGGTCGGGAAGCAAACTTCTTACCACAAGCCCATCTCCTAATAGAATCTATAAACAAAATGTTATTTTTTTATATATTTTTTTATCAACGTCTGTTTTCAGTCTGATGACTGTTCTGGTCCACATACTGCTGATAACCGGAAAGGTTATAGTCTACTATATCGGCCTCAGTACTGGCTGAAACAATAATCCATCGACTACAGAATAATATAAAACAAATCTGACCCTGGTGAAATTTGAACTCTTAAAAACCAAAAAGATTTTGTCCGTTTCTCTACCGATTCTACCAATCCACTGTTAAGAAACATGAAATTGAATCAGCTGAAACTTCAACTAAAAGCTCTAACATGCAGCATGTGCATTTAAGTACTAAAACTAGAGGTGTGGTTTGCTTGTCGTGGGCAGCTGCCAAATCTAGTTGTGATTTTACTGGTAGAAAGTTCCAGAATTTATGGAATTCACGCTCTAAAGAAACATTTCAATCAAATATGTCATCTGCAGAAAGTGTACAAGTTACGAAGAATCCAACAAAGCAGCGAAATAAATTACACAGTAATGGAATCAAATGCTAACAGTAAGTCTATGTTATAGTTTAGTGAGCAGTAACGAAATCAAGGTGAACAAGTGAAAATATTGATTGCCATGTCCATGAATTTTAGCAATGCGCTCTGTTTAAAGTTTCCTTGATCACGTGATAAGATACAATATATTTCCAGAAATATGTCGCTGCAGAGATGTGCTTTCAAATTCTTGAGTGCATTAACCATATCGTTTTGTAAAATATGATGAATGACTATGTTTAATTCCTCTTATCCCGTATTAAAAGTGGATGGCAAATGCATTTCAATTAATAAAATATTGGTTATTACATATAAGCTTGTATGTGTGTGGGTGTCTATGTGTGTGGGTGTCTATGTGCGTCCATTTATAAATGTGTGTGTGTGTGTATGTGTGTGTGTGTGTGTGTGTGTGTGTGTGTGTGTGTGTGTGTGTGTGTGTGTGTGTGTGTTACTTACTAGATCTGAATGAAGAGGTAGCGCCTATGACATCCGCGACTCTCCCGACACCGACTAAACTGATGCTATTACAAATCAACACCGTCGGGAAATAGCGAAATATTCATATTCTCCTCGCAGTGAAGGAGTTTCAGAGACATGACGTTTTGTAAGAGAAAGATTGGGTGAAGTGGTTCGTGCAGGTTGAGGCTGGAGTTGGCCAGAGATAGGAGTGAGTCTGTGAATGGTTTTATAACAATCAGATGAGCAGCCCTTTTCTGGGTGTAATATAGAATGTATTTTGTGTACAGCAGTGTGGTAAAAGTCTTCCCTTGAGTGTCTCACCTGTGCCTTGTAAAGTATTTAGGTGGCGAATTAACAGAGTGGGCAGAACGTCAGACAGAATTATTTGCGGTATATGCTCTGCGTTCAAATCCTGTCAAGATCAACTTTGCCTTCCATCGCTTTGTGATCGATAAGAAAATATACCATTCAAGGTTGTGGGTGAGTGGACTATAAAATCGCTGGATCAGATGCCTTCCTGTATTTGCATTGGCTTTATGTGCTCCGAGTTCAAATCCCACGAACGTCTGCACGGTTGGTAGGCTTGACACGTCACCCAGCTTAAACACTACTACTTGGCACCCTGAGTACTCTTAACGAAGTTAACTCTGCTGCAGGCACTCAGGCTTCCAGTATGAGGATATTTCCTTACTCCCTCCTAACAGTCTCAGGGGCCCTGTAATGGGTAATGGTTATTTTCTTCCTTCCTAACTAAAAGACAAACAGCATATAAATGTAAAAGCAAGGCAAGTCTTCGGGATATAATTTATGACATATATTTTCTCAGATTGTTTTATGTATTTGTGAAACCCATGTGCCAGGCAATCTCTGTATCGCAGGCCCAGAATTTTACATTTGTCAAGGACGAGACCGATCTTCGACAACAGCACACCACACAGCAACATCCAAATATTGAACGACTGTTACCAATGCTCAGTGCTTATGTGTCTGAATAATTCCTGAATGCAAAATCCATAAATGTTATATTGAATACATGAACTTTGAAATTTATGTGCAGAAGCCGCGAAGAAGCCACCATCTATTCTTTGTTATAAAACATTTTCAAATGAAAGTGTGAATCTAGCCAAACTTCGCCGGCATTTAGAAATGACACATAAAGAATACATCAACAAACCTGTTGGATATCTTCAAAAAAGACAGCGAGAAATGCTTTGAAAACAAAATTCAATAGAAAATATAGCAACTGGCTCTGGTAATAAAAACATTGTATTAGCTTGGAATGATGTGTCTCTTTTAATGGGAACGAGTGGAGAACTACGCACCATATCAGAGGAACTAATTCTACCTGCTGCCAGAGCAATTGCTTCTAGAATACAAGGGGACAAAGAAGAAAAGAATTATAATATGATTTCATTATCAAACACCACTGTGAATCGCCGAATAGAAGACGTGTCTGATAATGTTAAAAAATCAGCAAGTGAAAAGAATGGTAAAAAATAAAATCAGTAGTATTCTTTACAATTAGATGAAAGTACCGATGCTGCTAAAAGTTTCGATTTGTTTGTATTGATATGCTATGAATTTGAAGATACAATTAGGAAAGGTTTTCTGTTTTGTCAACCATTGTCACCCCGCAAGCTAACTGATTCTATTTTTAATAATCTGAAGGATTTCATTATTGCAATGGAATTGGGTGGTCAAAATATATAGAACTCAATATTGGTGGAGCTTCTTGCAATGTCAAGAATATACAGAAGACTCGGGGCAAATATTCGAGTTATTATACCCAAATTTCAAATGAATGAATGCATTGCAGCAAATATATAAAATTATTGGTTGCAAAAACTAAGTGTCAAGAAAATTGAAGATTACTTGGGGACATTTCAGCATAGAAGGCGCCCTTTTTTTGTAAAATATTAACTTTGGAAATTATTATGCATCTTCCACGATGCTTATTGAGTAGTTATTATTATAGTCTTACTAAGGCTAACTGGAATTAAACCTTTACTAAGATTGTTATTTCATTACTTAGCAATTGAAAGTATTGTCTATACTATAAAATATTTCACTTGACTCAAAATGTTGATATAAATGCAGTTACAGTTACTCAGTAAATAAGTAAATAAATGAATATTTATAGAACAGTTAAAGTGAAGAACATAGTGTTAAATACTACAATAATACCCGGCAGCAAACCACCCGGTAGCTGACCATTATGTGGTGATTTCATTCAGCGATGGGCGTAAATACGCGGCTGGTTTACCTGCCGATTCTGCCTGATAACTGACATTTAATGAGTCCCCGCCGGACTCTACTCTTGCATTTCCAAAACCAGGCTACGTTTTCCATAATACAGAGTCTACCAAAATATGGTAATTAATTTTATTAAAATCTCATTCATTAAATTTCCCGATCTTTAGCATTTTCTGTAAGCCGATAGGTGTTCCTATAAATAACAGCCCTTACATCCTTAAGTCTGTCGGTTGTCTCATGGCAGAGTATTTCCCAACATATTTCCACTGAGTGGTGAAAAAAACAATTATTTCTTCGTTATAAGCTATTCTATAAGAAGGAATGATTCCTTAACTTTTTGTGGCTATCCAAGGCCCATATATGTCTGACAGTTTTACATGTTTCACTACCCTAAATTTAAATCCACGGGAAAGATTCATAACTATTTTGAAATTTGACGGTAAAGTAGAAGCTATGATCGTAAAATTAAACTTCTAGTCTGTCTGCAAAGTGGTATGTTTGAAACCTTTCTGCGATTCACTTTCTTGCAGTACCAAATGGATAACCTCACTGAAAAAAACTTTTGCCATTCTGCACTTGCAATGTTTAAAGAACAAATTTAGAAATTATTCTCGTTATTCGTTTTTCTTTTGACACCTATAACAAATAGATTGATAATTCCTTTGATTTGAAGGCTTAAAAGAAATTTGAAATATTTAACTTAACATTAACAAAATAATTTTGTTAAACTTTCGTGTGACATTTTACTGAGTTAAGGTAAAGAATGAGTACATATAACAAGTACCTAAAGTATTAAAGTACTTAAATATATATAGTGTTATTCCTCACTACAGACCGTATTTTCCGCCATATAAGACGCACCCCTATTTTAGGAGTATATTTTGTAGGGAACAAAATACAAATTTAATATGTCTCATCGTGCACTTATTGAAAGATATTTTGACGTGGTCTTGTTGGGGAAATGCATGATTCTGTGCATGCAAATACAATATTGAGTTAGTATATCATATGTGAAAATATATATAACTACTGTGTTAGTTATGAAACCATAAATGTATCATAAATAATTACGTTACGGAAATACCGTATTTTAACTTTATCCTCTTTCAGATCAACCATGTTGCTGTTTATATTTTGGTCAGGAGAATTGTCACACGCGATGTAAAACTTGTATTTCTGACTATAACGTTTTATGCAACTGCCATCAGCCACCGGTGTGGCACAACATTATGGCTTTATTGTCATCCACTCAATGGAGTAACTGACAGGTATCTGGTAGTTAGTCAACATCCTTTTCAATTAAGGCGGCAAGCTGGCAGAAACGTTGTCCTTCTATATTTAGCCCCTTGAGGGCAATAAAGAAATAAGAAACGTTAGCACGCCGAGCGAAATGCTTAGCGGTATATCATCTGTCTCTACGTTCTGAGTTCAAATTCCGCCGAGGTCGACTTTGCCTTTCAATCCTTTTGGGGTCGATAAAATAAGTACCAGTTGCATACTGGATTCGATCTAATCAACTGTCCCCCTCATCAAAAATTTCGGGCCTTGTGCCTAGAGTAGAAAAGAATATTCCTTTCAACTTCCTAGAAGAATTTTAATTTAGATAATTTAAAGTATTTCTTAGTCGTTAATTAATGTCACATATCAGCGGTAGGTTATGTATGCAGAAGAAGTAGATACAGTGATATAATGTGACCTCCCCACATAAGTGACAACGAAGCGTAAGAATTTTTTCGTAGGTTTGTGCTTACAGACAGTAGTCATTTGGCTTGTTCCCAGTAGTTTATTATTGGTAAGGCGGCAAGGCGGCAGAATCATTAGCACGCCAGGTAATATGCATAGCGGCAGTTCTGAGTTCAAATTCCACCAAGGTCGACTCTGCCTTTCATCCACAGGATCGATAAAATAAGTACCAGTTGAGCACTGAGATCGATGTGATCAACTTATCTTTTTCCCAAAAAATTGCTGGCCTTGTGCCAAAAAAAATTTGAAGCCAATATTTCATTAGTAGTAACTATTATTGTGCTTAGAAGACTTTTGCTCATCTGGCTCCCTAACCTACAGACAGCATTTGGTCTTTCATCCGTAATACAACAGCAATACATGCAGGACAAATTTTTTATGCATTTCAGAATGAAAAAGCATTTCTTACACACCGACAAATACGGTATATTTATGAAAGCAGGTCTTCTAGTCGCTGTATTATATAAAATAGAAACAAGAGTGAATGAGAAAACTAATCAGTATTTCAAACTGTCTGTCTTTTAACTAGAAATTCAGAACATTGTAACAGATCAGTATAAATCATTGAGTAACAGAAATGAGATATTTTTGTAATTTATATCATTTATTTAATTGCTTACTTCGTTACGTAAATCTATCAACTTGGAGATGAAACTGGGAAAGCGTGTTTGTTGTTAATAAATTTACTTGTTTATTAGGAAATATTCAAAACGATAATTATGGAAATTCGTTTCACTAAAAGTGATCTTTGATGGGGAGTAGTTTTAGGACTGTTGCATTAAAGATGATAACGATCCACCGATAGGGCCTCTATGTGGTTGCCAGAAATAGAATCCAAATGTACCTTAAATGATACCCTACGTTTTAAAAAAGGAAGTGGACATGAGATAATATAGTCCTTTATACAGCGTGACGATCCCAGCTGAAAAATATCGTCTAACAATGTTTATCTCTCCTTTAGTATCTTTTAAAGTTTTTCTTTAACTACTTT